>NW_025335409.1:3431318-3728801 GCF_004798865.1 Varanus komodoensis
ACCAAAGAGAGCTTGAAAAACATGGATTGAAGTGCTGTCATTTTCCCTGGTTCTTTCCCCAAGCCTATCATCTTTTTTTTCCCCTTCTTTGGTAGGCAATACTAAATGGACAGTTTTGGTTTTGGCATTTCATGCTGTTTGCTAAAATAAATCTAAAAGGACAGGAAGATCACATTGATCTAGTCCCAAAAGTACTCTTAGACATATGTGAAGACAGGTGGTTAATGCTGCCTCCTGGCCAAAAACACGACCTAGAGGAATTTCTCTTTAACTCTGGACAGGTGGCCCTGCTCATTGTTGAGATCCACTGTGTGTGTTTACCAAAAATACTGACATGCATTTCAAATGAAATGATGGACTTTTTGGCAGACATGGTAACCATTCTCAGATGAAAGGTAGTCTTGTCTTCATTTTAAAATAAATGGACTTGGAGGAAGAGGTTGAATGGAAACTCTTGAAGATGAAAAACATTTAGCGACTTGGCTATTCATAGGAAATTTGGGATACTTCCACTGCAATCATTTATAACCCACTCCTTTTCATGTGTGGTGTGAAAGTCATACATTTATTCAGCCACTGGGCATGCCCCACTTTCCCAGGAGCTGTGGCATTTCCAGTGCAGTGAGCATGAAGCTATTGCTCCCTTTTGGAGAAGAGATGAGTGGAAACAGAAGGCATCCCTGTCATATTTGACTTTATTTACAATTATACATGTTGAGCATAGGTGGAAACACAGCTTAATGCTCCAAAAGCCAGCCAAATCCACTGCTGGAGAGAGGTTTCTAAAATCTCCAACTCAAAGCTAGCTAGCTTTCCACACCTCCTGCCCTCTCTCTCTCTGCCACACACACACACACACACACACTGCACCACTTCTATTTTTTGTGTCTTTGTATGCATGCTATGGGGAGTGCAAGGAAGAAAGATAAATCATCTCCATCCACCCCTAAATATTTCTAGGATTATTTACCTGCAGTTTCCATTATAAATCCAAACTGGACACATCTTCCCTTTTCTTTGCTCAGACTTTTTATTTCAAATTCCATGTACACAAATGGCACTATAGAACTGATCATTGCATTACAATTATTTATCTTATACTTTATCCTTATACCCCAAAATCGTAATCAAGGTGGCTAGCAGTAAAAGCCAGATTGAAAACAAAGTCTTAATTAAAGCATGGCATAAATTAATGAAAAATCAGTGATGGCAACAAAAATTCATCTACCTGGTCAGTTGGCAATGGCAGCTGAAAGGAGAAAAACTAGAATGCATTGCTGGAGAGGAACCAGAAGCATGGTGAGCTCATGGATTCTAAGCTAGTACATTGTGTTTTGTGCATTCAGTGCCAAAGTGTGATTTTCATCTGTATACAGAGCTCAGATTTTATGGTGCCTTGGGACCAATCCAAAATCCCAGCACATGTGACTTCCTTACATAGATGGATCAGGACTGGGCAAGGCAGGACATTTTGAAGGACGTTCATTCACAGGGTTGGCATAAGTGGGAGAAGTCCTGACATCATGCAGCAGCAGCAGCGGCAACATATGAACTTATCTTTGGGTACGCTCCAGAGTGGGTAATTACTGCTGTGAACTTGCCATTTAACGAGAGGGTAGCCATAGTCACTTTGCATGCTTCTGAAAAGGTACAGAAAGGATAAGAGAATTGACAGGCATAGGTGGATGATTCACGCAAACAACTACACAGTGAAAAAGAAAATTCAGCTTGTTTCTCTGTAAATTGTCCCCCTGCTTTTTTCCAAAATGGGTGACAACAAACCAGGTTGCTGTAATGCTGTTTGCTTCAAGAAAAGCCCTTCTGTACTGTTGGTTTGTGGGTGCTTTTCCTTCACTCACTGATCCGGCAATTTTCAGGCAGCAAGCCTTGAAAATGATATGTGTCACCTTTCCCATAACCCCCAATATATTGTCAATAGCGATTAAGCACTGCTTTTGTCAGGCACTCCTGGATCCTAAAGCAGACGTGGCATTTTGAGGTCTCCTCAAGAATGGTGTGTTAATTGTACAAAGAGAGACACTGCACAAGCTGCTGGGACTTGAGAAACATGAAACAATACTCCTGGCTTTTATCTTGCAGATAAAATAGACTTCTTGATAGCAGATGACAGAGCAGGGAATATGGCTCAGACAGACTGCTGCATAATGAACCTGTATCCTCCAGATGTGCCCTTCTGTTATGAGCCTCTGATTGCCTGAAAAGGGGTTTCAAGCCCTGGAGAACAGACCAAAGGAAGAATATCCAGTTTTAGAGCAAGCATTTTAGAAATGTTGCCGGGGGTGGGGGGCGGGGTAGGGGGTAGGATCAAATCACTTTGAGGCTGGGAGAGGCTGGGATCATAAGGGTGCCATGCTAATTAACCCAGAGGAAATCTTGCTCATTCTAGATTACACACTATGTAAATAGAGCAAACTTGATTGGGCCTTGGAAGTGAAGTCAAGGGTCCTGCAACTCATTTCCCCTGGCTCCAAACCACACCCAAAGAGCAACAGCAAGAAGGAAAGGCTAACGTTCATGATGGTGCATAGATAAGCTTGGAGCATTTCTTGTTTTCATCGCCATCATCAGGGTCTGCGAACCATTCTGTTCTAACACACCAGGAATGTAGAAGCAGTTAGTTGCGTGTTTCACCCCCAAAATAATATATGCAGTCCCTAAAGGGGATACCTCTACGATAACAAATCCAGCCCTCTTGCAACTCCAGTGCCGAGCTCCAGAACCTTTCACTGGTAAGACAGAGAACATATAAATGGTGCTTCTGTCGAGCTTACATTGGGTGTGCATATTGTCTTTACCAGTGAGCAACCAAAATATCATAACACGTTCTCCATGTGTAGGATTAGGATGGGATACCCAGCATGAATGGACCTTAGTGCTACTTAGAAATTTACCTCTGATTATGAAGACTTGGGAAGTGTACTAGCACCCTCTCCTCTGACACTGATTGATTTGAGACCTGGACTTTCCACCAAGAAAAATGGCATCCAAGACAGAAAGGAGCACTCAGAGAGCCATAGATTTTAGCAGGTGCTTCTCTAGGAAATCTTCCTGAACTTTTCCTTGTGCACTTCCCATCAGAGCATGCCCATGAAAACTACCGTGCAGGTTGTGCCCATTCACTTGATTTTTAAATAAAACACTAAGGATGCAATCTTGTGAAGAATTACTTGGTCATAGGGTCCATTCAATGCAATGAGACTTACTTCTGAGTAAATATACATAGAATCTCATTGTTAATAAAAATAAAATACTGATAGTATTTGGGATGAGTGCATCTGTACTCATTAGGAGGAAAACTCCCCTCCCCCATTTATTGCAGTGAATTACTGAATAGCTGTCTATTGAGAGAAGAGTCCCCCCATCACAATCAAGTACCTCTCTCTAAAAGATTTAATTTAATTTTTATGTGTACATTCACAAACCATTAAATTTAAATTGAACAATAAAAATTCTCCTTGTGACTGGAAATGATCATAGCTGTAAACTATTTATTAGAGGTTTTATTAATGCAGGGTGGGAGGCAGGAGTAAATGATAATGACTTCTCTAATGTTTGGGGAGTACCTAACATCATAACACTTTTCTTAAAGATTCATTAAACAGGTGTGTCTGTTCCCCTCCATCTTAAACTACATAGGAGTGCAATACTTCATGTCATATAGAAGCTGTCTGCATTTGCCAAGCTTTGCATCAGCGTTGAATGGAAAAGCTCTTTTGCAAACTGCATGGGAAATATCCACTAGATGGCAGTCTTGGATTGGTAGCCCACAGCCATCCCTTTAAAAAAAATCAGCTACCTTATTGCTGGGTATGGGGGAAAAACCTGGATTTTTTCAACCTTTTTGGTTAATATTTGTTTTGAGCTTAATCTCAATTTTTTATTTCTGGCTTCATAGTTGGACTTCATAATTTTTTAGAATTTCTGTCAGCTTGCATCTTTTGCTTCTACAAATGGTAGCTCCCTATTATTTCCTACAATAAATGAAGGCATGTAAATCTAGGCCTGTCATTAGTCCCTGTAGTACCCATCACTTTCTCCCACTGTTCAGTGTACCCATTGCAATGTTTCATTAGTGGTGAATTTGCCTGTAATGCCCTCAATATATTCAGCAGCTAAGTCCTCTGTCCTCTGGCTGTGCTGGGTGAGACTCATGGGAATGTTAATCTCAAACATCCAGAGGGCACAGTTTGCCTGCACTTAATGTAAGCTGGTTGGAGGCAAAATATCACTGAATTTTGGTTACTGGGAAATATCAGCAAGGCAGTGATGGCAACTGTGGCTTGTGAGATTCCTGGAGGCCTCTCCTTGGCCATGGTGCTCGTGGGGGTGGGTGAATCAGATAGGCCACTAACAAAATGGGTTTCGACTGTTATCAGACCGCTGCTCCAGTTCACATCAGCTGAATGTATGACAAATGGGCTGCTTTGGGGTGACATGTACTACAGTCCCTTCAGAGAAAGGCAAAATCAAGAAATCAATGAGCACTTGAATCACAGTGATTCATAAGAGTGATGCTTCAGGCACCCTCAGGTATCATCCTGGAAAATGCCATTAGGAAGATGAGGGAATGGGCAAATTTGTCAGCTTTACTTACTCTCAGGCTTTATTTTTATTTGTTAAAATCAAGTGCATTCTCTGTCAAATATAAAGGACTTTGTGAATTTTGGCAAATTCTTATAAAACAACTATCTGAAATTAAATTCACTCCTGTTTGCACCAGCAAAATTCAGTGGGTATAGCTGTATCCAGCATGGAGAAGCCAGTTGTATCAGCCCTTCCCTAGAGCCTTTAAAGATGAGGAGACTGATAGAAAAATAAGGTGGCTGCTTAAATTTAGCACTGACATGGGAGACTACACAGGGATTCATACCCAAACTTACAGAAAAGCTGAATGAATTCTTATCATCAGTCTTTACAGTCAAGGAGAAGAAGTAATAGTTCCCTTATTCACCTCACTAGTCAGACGTCATCTGGAATTTTGTGTCCAGTTCTGGACACCAAGATTTAAGAAAGATGCCAAAAAAGAAAAGAAAAAAGGAAAGAAAGAAAGAAAGGGTCCAGAGGAAGGCAACAAAAATGATCCAAGGTTTGGAAACACTGCCCTATGAGGAGAAACTGAGAGAACTGGGCATGTTCAGCCTTGAGAAGACCGAGGGGGAATATGATATCCCTCTAAGAATACCTCAAAGGCTGTCACAAAAAGGAAGGTCAGGATCTCTTCTCACTGATACCAAAATGTAGGACATGGGATAATAAATTCAAGTTGTGAAAACCCAGATTCAGGCTAGATATCAGGAAAAGTTTCTTCGCTGTCAGAGCAATACCATAGTAGAACCAGTTGCCTAGAGAGGTTGTGGGCTCTCCCACATTAGAGGCATTCAACTGAACAGCCATTTGAGTGGAATGGTGTAAACTGGTGTCCTGTAACAGCAGGGGGCTGGACCCAATAGCCTTCATGACCCCTTCTATTCTAATATCCTATGATTCTATTGATTCAGATCATATACCTAGCTCTGAGCTTATGTATTCTGGAAGGAAGTCTGAGGAATTAAGGCAGATAGTAGTGCCAAAGGAAGAAGCTCTTAAGCATATCAACAATATGAAACTCAGCAAATCACCCAGTCCAGATGGTATCCATCCTACAGTCCTTGAAGAACAAAAATTTGAAGTTGCTAAGTTTCTAAAAACCAGTGCTTGTACCAGAAGATTGGAGAATGGCCAATGTAACATCCATTTTTTAAAAGGGATTCAGAGGGGATCCAGGAAATTACACACCAGTTAGCTAAACATCTGCTCTGGGTAAACTGCTTGAAAGCATCATTGAAGATAGAATCAGTAAGCACACAGAGGGACAAGCCCTGATGAGAGAGAGTCAGCATGGCTTCTGCAAGGGGAAGTCTTATCTCACTAACCCTTTGAAGTTCTTTGAGTATGTCCATAAGCACATGAATAGGGGTGATCCAATAGACATTGCTTACTTCCAAAAGGTTTTTGGCAAAGTCCTTCACCAAAGGCTCTGGAAGAAACAAAGCAGTCATGGAATAAAAGGGGAGGCTCTCTTGTTGATCACTCACTGGTTGAAGATCAGAAGACAGAGAGTGAGAATAAATGACTTTTTCTCCCAATGGAAAGATGCCATCAGTGGAATTCTACAGGGTTCTGTATTAGGACCAACGCTTTTCAATGATCTGGAACTAGGAATAAGTAGAGAAGTTTTTGCTGATGACACCAAACTATTTAGGATGGTCAAAATAAGTGATTATGAGGAGCTCCAAAGGGATCTTACCAAGCTGGAAGAATGAGCATCAAAATGGCAGAAGCAGCTCGATGTAGGCAAGTGTAAAATAATGCATGTTGGGATAGAAGAACTCCCAACTACAAGCATATGTTGATAGGATTGGAGCTAGCAGTGACTGAGCAAGAAATGGATATTGGGGTGGTACTGGACCACTTGATATCAACCCAGGTCACAGGAGCTATGAAAAAGGCAAGCTCCATGTGTGTTTTTAACTTCTGTTAACCTCCCAAAAAGCCTCAGCTATTGAGTGGTATAAAATGAAATAAATTAATAAAAATTAAGTATATTGCATTTAATAGTTTAAAGTTCAAGTTTCCTAGGCCATGAAACATAATAAAAGGCAATCCTATCGATGTCTATTCAGAAGTAAGCTCCATTGACTTCAGTGACACAGATTCCTTGGCGAGTGTATATAGGATTGCAGCCTCAGTTTTATCAAGCACATCAATTGAGGTATACAGAATTACAAATCCACACAAGAACTGCAAAGTAACTAAACAATTTCCTCAAAACTCTATGGCAGAATGTAACTATTGGCCTGAGGAATTAAACTTGCATTCTTTTATGCAGGTACTTAGAAAATTCTGGAGGGATTTCAGGGCTGCCAAAATCAAACTATGTTGCATTTAGCACGACCTCTTTGTTTACCATTTCTCAGAGAATATTCCAGCTTTTCTACAAAGGAACATTCTAATGCAGACATTCCTCTAGCAGCTGTGAAAGAAACCTCTGCCTTGGATTCCATAAGGATGCACATGGAAACATAGAGTAGAATTAAGTCCTACTGCTGAAATAATATTTGGTCTTAAACAGCATTCAGCAAGACCTAGTCAGATGTTCTGTATCTGAATAGGGTAAACACACCAAGAAGAGGGAATGTTCCTGCTCTGTTCCTCTTTTCTGTTGTATTCATCATGGAGGTTATATGAGGAGAACATTCTGGTGGGATCTCAGAGCTGCCAACCAGTCTAAATTCCAATTGCTCAGACTGTGCCCCTCCATGAGCATAGGGCAATGGATGAAGCAGAGAGGCTGGTTTGGACCCTTCCCTCATCTTACAGGTTTGCATGTACAGGATGCCTGAACAAGGCTGAAGTCCCTTCACTCTGTGGGTTTTATCCACAATAAGACATTTTGGGAAGGGGAAGAAAGACTTCAGCAGAGCTAATTGAAACATTCCAAACCAGATCTTACCATCAGTCCTTTTGTCACTTTGTGGAAGAACAGCATTTATATGAACACACAATGTGTGTTACAATACATACATTTATGATAGATAATGTTGTATCACCAAACCATCTGCCTTGCCTTCCATCTTCGCTCTCTCTAGTGAAACACATGTAAGAGTCATACCATCTGTATTCTCATGGTATTCTAACTTTTCTGTGCAGAACCATCCCTCTTTCGTCTCATGAAAAAAACATTCATTTGAGGAAACTGTAACTTCTGCAGTCTTTAAACCACCACACTCATGATTCAGAGTGTGACCACCGTCTAACTACAACAAAAGCGACTTTTTCTTTGAAACAGGCTGTGGAAAAGATCAAATGATTATTGGACACTATTTCATTGCATGGATTCCAGGCACCTCTTAACATGCTCCCCAGAACAGAGTAGTTGGTGGAAGCTCTAGATGTTCTGGCCTAAAACTCCCAGCAGTCCTAGCAAGTATAGCTAAAAGTGAGGGCTGATGGGAGCAGTAGGCCAATTCTCTGAAAGGCTACAGGTAGCCCACCCAGGTAGGGAAAGTGTCTGAAACTGATATACAGTCTATCTTCAGCTGCACTTTATTTGGAGATTTTATAGACTACCAGCTTTTTTAAATGGCACTGAACCAATTGCAACACTGGGCTCAGGGAAGGTACAGACCTGAAGCAGCCTCACAGCACTTGCTCTGGAGAATTATTGCTCCTGGAAGGGCTCTGTACCTAGGCCAGGAGGAAACTGCATGAAACAGTGGTCCTTGATGTTTGGATCTACCTTGGAAGTAAGTGCAGTGAGACTATGTTGGGAAGGATTACTCTTGTATGCCACCTAGGGAGCATATTTGAACTATTTGGTGGATAATAGATAAATAAAATAAAATAAAATAAAATAAAATAAAATAAAATAAGAAGGAGATCCTTTTTAGTAGCTTTTAGTAGCCCATCAGAGCAGAGAGAGATTACATCTGGCCCCAAGGATAACCTGAATCCTTCAGAAGCTTGATGTATGCTGAGCACTTCCAGAACATCTCTGGCAACAAATGAGACTGTATAATAACATATGCTGGGAAATAGACAGGAGGAGAGTGACACTGTTGATATTTCTGGTCTTCATGGTGGGTTTTGATGCTATCAACCTTCTGGGGCTGCTGTCTGAGCGAGAAGAGGTGGATACTACAAAGCAGCAGTTCCGCTCCTGTGTGGATGGATGGCTCCAGAGGGGGATGCTTGGGGAATATTGCTTGGCCATATGAATTCTCCAGCATGGAGTTTCTCAGGGGTACGTTCTGTCCTACATGCGATTTAACATCTATGGGAAATTGCTAAAAGGTTGCATAGTGCGGGTTGTATAGGCTAGGTTTGCAGCAGTACAGAATATCATTGTGGTTTGTATTGAGAACACAAACCCTGAGGTGCTAAGGATGCATCTCTTATGCATCTCTAAACAGAAAAAGGTCCTACAGCTCCCTGGGAGTTCCAGGATTTGTTTCTGTCTAAACTTTGCTTTGTTTCTGCATAGGATTGCACCTAAAATATTAAATATCTGTCTTGTGTTAATATGTGTATAAGCCCCACCCATCCACACACAGAGGAATCACATCATAGAGTCTAATATTTAAGGCCCTCACAGGATAGGATGGATAAAAAATAGACTTTAAGTGATATGTATTCCTAATAGTTTAGAGATAAAATTTGCATTAATCAAGAAGATATTCAAACGTTTATAGTCCCACTTGATTCTGCCCAAACAAATGCTATGCGGGGGTTTAATTGAACTCAATCTCAGCCCTAGCTCCTTCTTCAGGCACACCTTTTGTACCACCTTTACTGGCTCACAGGAAGGTCAGGGAAATGTAAAATACGATGCCATTAGTATTCCAACATTGGTTCTAGAATCAGATGCCTATTTTAGAAAGGCAACGAGCAGAGAATATCATTAGAGGTGGTGATGAATTTGAATAGGTAGCAACACGGTGAAGGCATTTTTACTTTTAAAAATATATTATCCTTTTCTACAAGAAGGGTGGCACTGATTCCCAATGTCTTTAGTGTCTGGGTAGCAGAAGCAACATCCATTTATTCTTGATGCTATGCTTCATCATAGCATAATGATAATTTCAGGAGTTTAAAATGCAAACCTGCACATGCTCAGAGTATTCCTTTTTTAAAAAAATCAGGATTGGCAAAGTGTATTTGATTGCTCCATCCTATCAGACTTGTAAATCATGCAACCTCTGGGTGGTGGGAAGAGAAGGGAAAGGTTTGTTCTATGTTTCACAATTACAGTAAAACCTAAGGCTCTCTAAAGCTACACCTTCTCACCTCATAAAACCATTAAGTCCAGAATCTAACATTACCTAGTTTCTCCACTGTCCAGAATCTTTTAGTAGTAGATAAGAATGCAGTGGTACTTTAAATCACTGCTAAGTGATTCTGCAAGGCACTGAGAAAATTGGCTCCCAAAAGTGACTGTGTCTTCCTTAATTAAATATGTGAAGAACCTTGTTTTATCAACCTTTGTTGAAGGCTACTGGTCTCTTGGCACCAAACACTTAAAAGGGGATTTTGTTCATCAGTGGTCTTTCTCAGTAAAGCCTTTCCTGAAAAGTAAAAATAAAAATAATGAAGCCAAGTGTTGCTAGAAATAAATAATGCATCGCTGTGAAATGTGCAACATGGATTTTAGAGGTCAGTGAAAAAAGTCATAGCAAAGCACTTGTGTTTCTTTCTTTCTTTCTTTTTTTAATGTAAGCATATGTTAATTGCTTTGGTCTTGTACTGATATTTTCTGAAATGTAAAGCCCTGAGGTTGATTTAAGGAAGTTCCTGACACTGTAATTGTGTATCTTTTTAATAATGCTTCCCTTAACCCAAGATTCTAGCCCTATTTAGATGTTTACTTGCCCCAAGATAGCTGCAGTGAAAATTCCTGTGGAAAGACACCGTCATTAGTATCCAATTAAAGTGAGACTCTATGCTAATAAAGCCAGGAGACACTTTATAAAAGAAGGAGAAAAAAAGTGCTTAATGAATAAATTTCTGCACGTTGTTTGATGTTCAAGATAATTAGTTTTGTCCAGCTTTTAAATTAGAGACAGCTTAAAAACGGCATAGACATTTGAAGGTTGCTGTATTGAGGAACACCTCTCAGAAGTATCAGGTGATGATCGGGGTCTTGTTCAAAATCTACATTTGGCAAAGCCTTGCCCATAAAATGTATGTTAATGAATTCAAATTTTTGAGTGCTTGGATTCTGTTCTGCATCTCAGTTGCATTTCAGCTCTGCTCCATTGCCTCAGAAAAAATGCTCAGCCACCCACAGATGCTTGTTCCAGCAGTGCACAGGGCAATATAACTGATGATGACTCTTGGCTTATGGTCCAAGCCCTGTCGCAAGTTCTACTTCTCTTGTGTGTTGTTGTGAAGAGTAGGGAATTCTATTCAACACTGAAGCATAATTGCAAATGACTTGCTTAAATACTACTGATTTAAAAACCTCTTTATGTATGACTAACTCTGGATTTAATCCAATATCTTCAGGTACAGAGTGAAGAACAGAAATGACTAGCGAGACTGCGCACACAAACACACTCACATTCAGAATCAAACCCTGTGATTAACTATACAGGTAGCTTATTTGTATTTTTCTATGGCATTGTGGCTGAAATTCTCAGTAACCCTCAGTAAACTGAACCAGGCTTAATTCTGAGTTTACGCATATAGAATAGAATTGTAAAACGGATACATACAACACATGTCTCTGTGTTTGTTCATGTAAGAGACTGTATTATTAAAGTTATCTGGAAGCATCTTTAAAAAGAAAAAGAAGAACCCAATCTAATAGCCATGGGGAAATGTTTGACAACTTAACAGCAAGAGGCTAATGTGTACTGGAATTAAAAATTAGTAAGCAGAACAATGGCGCATAAGCATGGTTGGCTGCAACTGAAAGGAAAAGTAAAAAAATAAATACTTAAAATGCATGTTCAGAATAGAAGATTAGGTGAGGCAGCAAAGGTATTGAAACACACTTGAGGGTATCTGCTTAAAGAGGAGAAATAAAGAAAATGTTAAGATTTCAGGAAAAATACTGTAATAGGGTATTGTAATTAGAGGAAAGTAAATTGGTAGAAAATGCAGAATAATCAATATATGGAATACCAGAAATCATGATTCTAGGTTGAATGTAGCATGTTTTTAAATGAAAATTATTGTAGGAAAAACTACATAAGACTGTTTCTAAATAATTGGATGTCATTCACTGGTGAAAAAGATTTTAATTCCAGAACTGGTCCAAGTGGGTCCGTATTATACTCCTCATTAGGATTATACTGTACAATCAAGATCCTATATTTGTGACTGTGAAATCTTCAGAAGACCAAAATAATAATAGTCTAATATAAAGCTTACTCAGCCTTTTATCAAATTTAATCCTTTGAAATGGATGTTCAAATTATAGGAAACTGATATTCACTTGTGCTTGTAAAAATAAAAACCTTTTAGGACAACAAAAAGCTGTGTGCTTATTTTTAGAAAAAGTTAAGAGTTAGAGGTTCAGTGTGAATGATTTACCTCCTCCTTTGAGGGCAAAAGCATTCTGTGTCAGCTTGACCTGGACTCTGACATTGGACAGGTCAACAGTAATTGTAACCTCTGATGATCCCTGTCCACTTGACTTGGTTTCTTTTCAGCATGTAGATTACAAGGTAGTGGAACAAGTGTCCAGAAAGGTGAGAGCTATCATTTGCCTGCTCATCCTTTCTCAATCTTGGCTGATTATATTAGCTCGGATAGGAGTGGCCCCATGAGTGAAGAAAGGATTAATACCTTTTTGCAGGATGTCTATTGGCCTCTTATTCGAAGAGGCATTAATGAGATTACTCTTAAATCCTGTTAGACTTTTTAGACAACTTAAGACAATGTTTAGTTGGTTCAAAGCAGAAGGCAAACAAACTGAAAGCAAATTAGGTAAAGAATTCTACCAAGCAAGAGGGAACATCTTTGGACAAGCTTTAGAACTGGGCAGATTGAGAGAGAATACATATATGGCTGTTAAAATGGAAACCCAAGAGCTATTGGGAGATCCTGGGAACAGCTATTTTTGGCTGTGATGGAAAGGATTCTCATCCTCACTGGGAAATGGTTACAACAGGATGTGACCTTAAACTCTCTGTTGTGGCTAATATTCTAAGCATGGATAGGAGCAATTTTTTGAAGCAGGGGGATCTTTATGCAGTGCAGCATGTTCCTTTGTTTACTCTGAAGTTACCATGGATTGAGAATAGCCATCTGTGACATTATCTGAAGTGAAAATAGCATAGCATAGCACAGTGTTAAAAACATCAGCTGTGAAGTACCAGCAGAGATCCATTCCCCTTGCTACAGTCTAAAGAAAAAGTGGGATGGTGAGTCCCAGGTTTTTTAAAGCAAAGTTATTTGTGCTAATTAATAGAAATGGAAGATTGCCATAAATCTGGAATGCTAGTAGTGTTGTTTCTGTTTTTAAAAATGTGTGTGATGTGTCAACCACAATGCTGACCAAGCAAACTTAAACAGACACACACATGGTGTTTCAACCATTAAGAATTCAGCTCATACCATGCATTTTGTTGTCATTGATACTGGACCATTTGAAGATGTATCACCAAGGTAGGCAACATGGTGTCTGTGAAAACCAATGCATCCTTCATAACACCCACTGAGATGCTTTCCCCGTTAAAACAAAACCAAAACCAAATTTTCATAGCAGCTAATTATTCAAAGCAAATAAGGACCTACAGCTACTGCAAGTTTCATTGCCCACAAACACATTTGTGTTACACATCTGCTTTCTGTTCTGTGTTCTGGGCAGCTTACTTGTCCTTATGACCATCCATGCCTCCCATGGCTACCATTTTGTGGTGGTGCCCAGGATATAGAAGCAGGCATGGCTCTGTGGTAGAGCAGAGGCTTTGTATGTAGAATGGTCCCAAGACTGACCTCTGGTTTTTCCAGGTAGGGCTGGAAAAAATCCTGCCTGAAACTCTGGAGATCTGCTGCCAGTCAGTGTCAATAATCCTGGGCTAGAAGGACTAACAAAAGATTCCTGCTGAGGCAGCTTCCTACGATTCTGTGGCAGTTTCTCAAATTGTTGAACCTGCCCAAAGGCCCAAAAGATATCTGCTGGTAGGATCCGTTTCATCGGCATCCAAGATCAGTCACCACATGAGCAAGGTGGTTGCTTCTAAACATTTTGACATTTCTTTGGGAACTGACAGAGCTGTTGTGGGAAGTTTGGCCCAGAGGGTTCCAGGCAAAGGCTGGAGTACACACATTAAACTTAATGGGATATAGTTGTGGGAATAAATGCATAGGACTGTGGTTTATATGATCTTTGAATCAACACAACTGAACTCAGAGGGATGTACTTCAGAGTCAGCACTGGACAGTGTATCTCAGCTACTTAAGTTAAAACAACTAGCACATTGCCCTGTGATGAAAAAATGCCAGGTTTTTTTCCCTTTCTAGATTGGGGTAGTGGTATTTAGAAAAATTACAATAATCCTCAGTCTCCTTGAGCTTCCAAGAATGACCAACCATTTCCTTCAAGAAGGAAACACATGCGATTTCATCTGAGACCTGCTTACTCTGAGCTAGGAAATGCAGATATGCTGACTCTCACTAACTATAAGCCAGACAGACCTGAAACAGGAAGGGTGTAATCTTGTTTCTCCTGACATGCCTATTTGCCTTTCCTTTAGAAGTCACCGCAGGACATTATCCATAAGTCAGTGGTGCTCCTCAAGGCACATTCAAGGCCAATGTTCACCATGAACAGGCTCTGGCAAGGAGATGAGGGGAGCTCCCCTTCCCATCTGGTGACATCTCTGACTTGGTATTTCCCATGTCTCCTGCCACACGTCAATCAGTGAGTTCAATCACCTACTTGGTTTTATTTGAACTTAGGAGAGTTTCAAGTGAAAACTTATTATCATTATTACTATTATTATTAAAAGAAATAAAATAAAAGAGCTGTTTTGCTTTCTGGTTTGGGGCTTTGGAAAGCTTTGACAGATGTCAAGTGACCCTTTAAGTGGTGTAGAAATAAGCCTGGCACTTTCCTTTTAAATACTCTTCAGTTTATTAGAGGCATTCGCTCGTAAGAGGCAGAGTCCTGATTGTTAGTCTGCGATTAGCAGAAGCTTCTGCCTTTCATGCTTCAACAGTTCAGATAAGCCTATTATTGAAATTCTATTTATCACAAAGGCAAATTTTCAATAGGGAAAATTTAAATGCTGAACCATTTTTTTAAAAAAAAGAAAGCCACAACCACACTATCAGAACGTGTTTGCTTTCAATACAAAATCCAAAACAGGTTTTCATTTAACTCTGCTGCATCTTGGTTCACAGGAACCTAAACTACGGAACAACTAGAATATGGCAAATGCCCCATTTGATTTCCTCCCAGGTCTACCATTGTATTTAAGTCCCACTGTCCTTAGGAAAAAGCCAGATGCAAATGATATTTTCTACCAGGGATGCTCAATTGTGGGCCTTCAGATATTTTAGTCCACAATTCCCAACAGTCAATTTGTCTGAGTGGACAGTTGTTCTTGATATCTGTTATTGGACAAGTCCCAATTATTTCAGTGAGACAAACACATTCTCAGTGGATTAAATCTCACTAGTTTAATTTCTCATTTCCCCACTTTGCCATCATTAATGGCACCCAATCTCTGTCATGTGGGGTGCCCATCTTACCACAGACTGCTTTCGTAGTGGAAAACCAGCTAAGCAGATTTAATGTTTCAAATTGCAGACTTCATAGCATGAGCTTATTTATATTATGCCAACTTGATATTTTACGCAGAGATGCATATTTTAGGAAATGCACAGGAGGAAGGACAGGTTCCCAGTGGGCTGAGGAGAGAATATTACAAAGTTGACTCATCGATGAAAGTTTGGACAGATCCCGCAAAAGCAGGCAAGAGTCCACGTAATGTTAATCTGATTGTTTATTAGTCCTGGATGAATAGTTCTGCTACCCACTTGACAAATACCAAAGTACTAAGCATCGCAGGGGAGGATCTCTGAGTGCCCATAGCAACTCCCTGATCTGTGGAATTAAATAATCACTGAAGGAAAACAATCCATTTTCCATCTATTGAGTTTTCTTTAGTGTATGAAATGGCCTCTATCCGAATTAATAATCTAAGTTTCCACTTGCCTGGTCTCAGACACTTCGATTACGAAATACAGTGAAGTGCAGTGGTTGAACCATTTGCTGTAATGCAAAAACAGCAACATAAAAGGAATAATTCTGTATATGTGTATTCTGGGCCAGATCATTCAATGCAATTTTACTTGTGTAAAGGGGGCATCATAGGATTGCTGGTGAGCAGGGATGGGTTCCTGGTCCCCTGCTCCAGTATTGGACATGCACTAAATATCCATGAGCCAGCGTAGTACTCTTTAGTGAAAATACCTACACATGAACAGAGGTCCTGTCCATGGCAGTATATCCACCACTGGGAGTGTGGGCCATCTCTGTGACTTCTCTCTCCACTGCTTGCATGATGATGATGATTTCATACTGGAGAAGTGGAGACTCTGAGGGGATCTGTTGGCAACATATAGGTTCATGAGGGGGTGTCACATGAAGGTGAGTAGAGAGCTGTTCTCCCCTGCAGAGGAGGGCAGGACGCACTCCAATGGAGCCAAGCTCAAGGAACCAAGGTTCAATTTGGATGCCAGGAAGTACTTCCTGACAGTTAGGACCCTGAGGGTATGGAATGGGCTTCCACGGGACGTGGCTGAGGCCCCATCGGTGAGGGTGCTCAACAATAGACCAGACATGCACATGGTAGGCATGCCATGAGTGGAGACTGCTAGAGCCGGGGGTCAGACTAGATGGCCTGGGAGACCCTTCTGACTCGCTCTGTTTCTGTTTCTATGATTTCACTGTAGTCATATGCTGCCTTTTTCCTGTTGTGAGGAACCCAAGGTAGCTTACATAGCTCTATTTTTATCCTAAAAAAACAAAACAAAACCCGTGAGGTAGGTTAGGCTCAGAAGGAGTGACTGGCCCATGAGCTTCATGGCTGAATAGGGACTACAACCCCTGATTCCCAACCAGCACACCACCACACAATGATGCTCCTTTCACATGAGTGAAAGGGACTACTGCTTGCCCCTCTTCTTTCTACTCAGTTCTTATACTAAAAAAGCAAGTGTGTGTGTCTTTTATATCTTTCCTTGGGTCTCCAGAAATGTCATGCAGAGAAAACATAGATTTGTAACACATATCTAAGGTTAATAAAAAGCAACTTACAGGAGGATTTTAATACATACCCTGTCATTTTTAGAGTTGCTCAGTAGCAGATAATATTGGCACCTCTAACCAGATTTCTCCTCATTCCTGGCAAAAAGCCATTGTTTGGTTCTCATTTTCATTCAGATCATGGATGCTAGCTTAAACTGCTGAAAATCATCATGTAAAATTTTGATCAGATTAATAAGCAAATTTTAAATCAGTGGGGCTCATAATTAAGGGTATGCTTTCTTATTTGTTTCTCTCTTCTTTTCTAAAACTTACTTTAATCCTGGTGTATTACTGGTTCAAGGGCTGCATCTGCACCTTCACCAAGATCTAGTGCAGCAGCCCCACCTCTGCCATCCCAGAGGCTTCATAGCTCTAAAGCCAAAACTGCATTCTTATGCCCAGACTTGATCTGGGTTCTGCATGCACCATAGAGGCAAAATCAAATTTAGCTGAGTGGGATGGTGCCCTGCAACAGCAGAGGGTTGGACCCAATGGCCTTCACAGTCCCTTCCAGCTCTACTATTCTATGATTCTATGAGCTCTGAGGTGTTGCCTGGATCATCACAAGGTAGAAAGGTATTCTTAACAGAAAATAAAAAGAGCTTTCTTTAAAAAAACAAACTTTCATTTGTTAATGACCTATATTGATGCTTTGGGTTATGAGCAAATAGATCTGAATTTAATTAATAAGAATAAATGTATTACTAAATGTATAAATACTAATACATTAAGAAATCACATTAAAGATCAGTTGAAATAGATTTTAAAAAGGAACAAAGAACTGGAACTTCTATTCTGACTTATTGAGGATATTGTAGCCAGTCCTGCTTTCTGATGCAAGTAATCTATGCTATGTGCATTCCCCAACAACAGATATTGCAGGTGCTCCTAGGGAGTTGGATCCACTCTGACTTGGTGGCTGGGTCTGCATGACACAACAAGCAATTGGTTGCTGTTATTACTTGTTTGCCTTGCCTGAAACCAGTCACGCTGACTAGTCATTGTGACTTACCTTGGTTGTGAACTGCAATGAACCACCATGTTTCTTCTAGAGTTTGTCTCACCTGTAATTGCTTGTTGTGTCATCCAAACTCAGATGACACAACCCATCATGGGTTCAGTCAAGCCCTAGAACGAGGAGCCAGAGGGCATGGCTAACAGCTGCCCCCACTTTGGTACCTTCTGCCTCCTCTCATCTCCTTCCCAAGAGAGCTACTGGGAGGAGACAGTGATTGGTTCAGCCAGGGCTGCAGCATCCTTAGCTGGCCTCCTACATCCTTCCTGAGAATTTTCATCTCAGATAGGCGGTTCACTCAATCAACTCCTGAGGGCTGTTTGTCAGTTCCCCTCAATCTCTCAGTGGAGTGCTTCACTCAATCCCCGCTGCCTCCTGCCCTTGAGGTCTCTTGCTGGTTGCCCTGTTCCCCACACTGTGGTTGAGGCTGCGAGTCCTATCAGTGCAACAGGAACTCTCTGACTGCTGCAGTAAATTGAAATTGGCTTGGAATCATGGCGGCCAAAGAAAGAAGCCTCATTCCTTTCCCTGGAAGACCACCAGGAAAAATGAAAAGGAAAGTGAATGGGGGAGAGAGCAAAGCACTCACGAGGAGCCCATTCTTACATCAGACTAGTCATGGGTTCTGGGCGCTTGCAGGTGGCCCATTGTGGCAATTTCCTATAAGGGGCTACTGTTACATATGAACCTATCCAGTATAAGGCAGATCCTTATAAATGGAAGCAAAGATGTGTGCACATCCATGTGCAGAGAAATATACACACCAAAGCTTTTCTCCATAAACCCATTCACAGATCCAGTAAATTGCCCAAAGTATGAGTCCCACTTCTTAAAAATCCCCCACACTATAAACGGTTACTTCGCAATTGACATTTTCATACAAAATTAAGCAATGGAAGCCTAAGGCATAACAAATTGCATTTCAGGTACCATGCAGTCTCACTTACTTGAAGGTATACAGATTGCCTATAGGAAAGAATGCTAATAATAGCAATTTTCTTACAAAATTTAATATCACAGAATCCACCCCACTGCCTCTTTAAGTTCTGCACTTATGTTTAACATTGCATAAGAGAATCCAGTGGTGAAAGGGGAAAAGCGGAAAGCACTCTTTCATAACGAGAGAGAGAGAAAGACACATTTCTGAAGCAAGCTAACATCATTTGAGAGCCAGTGTGGTGTAGTGGTTAAGAGCATGGGACTGGGACTCAGACGATCTGGGTTCTAGTCCCTGCTTGGCCATGGAGCCAACTGAGTGATTTTGTGCCAGTCACAGACCTACCTCACAGGGCTGTTGTTATGGGGATAAGATGGAGGAGGAGAATGATGTAAGCTGCCTTGAGCCCTTTGTAGGAAAAAGGCAGGATATAAATCGAAATAAATAAATAAAATTTGATCCTGAGCCACCTCAGATCTTGGCTTGGCTGCAAATCAGTTGTCGTCCTGGCTGGAGAGGAACATCCTCATCTGCAACAGACATGCTCCATATTTATATTTAATGATAAGAAAATCTTGACTGCATAAGATGAGAATCAAGGCTATCTCATGCTGGCTCAAGATTCACCAAGTCCAGACATTGGAAATTGCAAGTGGATGCCTCAGCAGGTGATGATGTTGTGGAGTGTCAACATTCTGCTAGTCCTTGCTCTTTCAGGCCCAAGTCCAGCTGGGGAGGGTGGAGGATTTGGGACCAACAGAAATACTCCACATCGTCCCAGTCCTATATTGCCTTAAGAAGCACCTGAGCCTTGCTAGAGGAATCCTCCTGTGAATTGCACCAGTTTGTTGCTTATAATCTCTAGCTGGCAGGCTGCATTGACCAGTGGACAGGTTTTTTCATAAAGCAGTGTAAATCCTGGACAACACAGGGCATCTTTGCTGACCAAGGAGAAAGTAATCATCACCGATCAGGGGCATATCAGTTTAGGTATCCAGTTTAGGCAATTTCCAGTTCTCAGGCTTGTGGAGCATTAAACAACATGAGATTGCCTTAACTCTGACCTCAAACTGACATGCATTTTGATCCTCAAATTCCCTGTTTTATTAAGATGAACTCTATAATTACAGTGCTAGCAATCCCACCTTCTCTTCGGTGTATTCAAATCTGCTTTCATGCAATTTTAACTATGCGATAAATGGGTTTATAAATACTTAACTAATGACAATCATGATTTCATGTCAACAATCAGAATTCAAGCATCTCAGGAACAGTGTTCATGAACAGAGAGGCTGCCCTCTGCGGAGAGTCACCCTTTGCATTTTGAAAGTGGCGAGAGGAGATGGAGGGAGGAGGTGGAGCAAGAGAGCTAACCATAGCCTCCTTTCCTCACATGTACAGCATACACTCAAGTGGATCAACTTATTTGGGCTAGATTCTCACAACCACCTTAATGTGCATACATGGAACATGAGCAAGTGTTCAGTGTAGCGTCTGAGTGCAAGACATGATCCTTGGATGTATTTTTCCTACTGCATGGAAAGTAAGAGCAAGCACCTGGGCCCTAGCACAGTGTTTCTGCATTCAGAGAGTTGGTATGAGGACCTGGGTCTTTCTGCTCCCCTCGCCTGTGCATCCCATTCTCTGTCTTCCCACATTCTCTGAGGGTCAAGCTGTGCATTACTTTAAAAATGTAGCTGGCTTTTGCTTTTTTTAAATCTCTCAATAATGAACCAATGAAACTTAATACAAATCAGAATCCTAGAGTAAAGGGCAGGGAACTTGAATTCCTTGCCTGATGCCTGCAATTTGCCTTACAATCAGAAGCAATTTTGGCAAAGCACTTCAGAAGCCTGATCCAGATTGGGATTTATTTTATTTATTTATTAAAACATTTTTATGCCGCCCCATTCGCCGAAACCTCGGGGCGGCTTACAACAATAAATAAAACCAATAAGTTAAAATATACATATAAATAATCATAATAATTTAAAACGCACAATATAAAATAAGCCGCCCCGGCCAGATAAAATTCAGTGGTATTAACATTTAAAATGTTGCTTAAATAAAAAGGTCTTTGCCTGGTGCCGAAAAACAAATAACGACGGTGCCAGGCGGACCTCTCTGGGGAGCGCATTCCATAACTTAGGCGCCACCACTGAGAAAGCCCTCCTCCGAGTAGCCACCCTCCTAATTTCTCTCACGGGGGGCTCCCGGAGAAGGGCCTCTCCCGCCGATCTCAGGGGGCGACTGGGCATATATGGATGTAAGCGCTCCTTCAGGTAACCAGGACCCAAGCCATTTAGGGCTTTATAGGTCATTACCAACACCTTGAATTGGGCCCGGACGTCAATGGGGAGCCAGTGAAGCTGACGGAGAACTGGAGTCATGTGAACATAACGTCCAGTCCCTGTCAGCAGCCTGGCAGCTCTATTCTGCACCAATTGAAGTATCCGGACCATCTTCAGGGGTAGCCCCAAGTAGAGCGCGTTACAGAAGTCAAGATGGGAAGTCACCAGTGCATGAGTCACTGTTGCAAGGCAGTCATACTCCAGGTAGGGACGCAGCTGATGAATCAGCTGAAGCTGGAGGAAAGCGCTCCTCGCCACCGCTGTTGTCACCTGAGCTTCGAGTGAAAGCTCCGAGTCGAGGAGCACTCCCAAGCTGCGGACCTTGTCCCTAGGAGGGAGTGCAACCCCATTCAGGACAAGGTTCAATTCACCTTCTCCGAAGCCTGAACCGCCAACCAACAGGACCTCCGTCTTCTCTGGATTGAGCTTCAGTTTATTGGCCCTCATCCAGCCCATTACCTTGGCCAGGCACCAGTTCAGCACAGCCACTGCCTCACCTGGATTGGTGGAAAACGAGAGGTAGAGCTGGGTATCATCAGCGTACTGATGATTTGATTCCACAGCCCGCACCTCCTGATGACCTCTCCCAGCGGTTTCATGTAGACGTTAAACAGCAAAGGGGACAAAATGGATCCCTGTGGTACTCCATGGCATAGCTGCCATGGTGCAGAGCCATAGTCCCCCAGCACCACCTTCTGGAACCGGCCGTTGAGATAGGAGCGGAACCACTGCAAAGCAGTGCCTCCGACCCCCAATCCCGCAAGCCTATCCAGAAGGATACCATGGTTGATGGTATTGAAAGCCGCTGAGAGGTCCAGGAGAAACAACAGGTATACACTCCCCCATCCTTCTCCCTGCACAGGTCATTGTACAGGGCGACCAAGGCAGATTCAGTACCGTACCTGGGTCTGAAGGCGGACTGAAATGGGTCCAGATAATTGTGACAGAACCTAAAATCACCCCACCCACCCCTACGCTAGGATCCTAATCTTTGTAGCAATGTGTAGTTGCACTTTGTTAAGTCACCCTCCACAAAGAAAGGAATAGGTATGACTCAGAGAAGTCCCCTGTAGTAGAATTCCAATAGAAAACCTGGAGTATTGGCAGCATCCCAGTCCTGGAGTAAATCGGGACCTGCCCAGTAATTACTTTGCCAACAGCTGCTGCAGTAATCTTCCACGGGGAAGCAGAGCCTTAAGAACATTTGAACTGCTGCTCAGAACAACAGAAAGAAGACCTCCTTGACAAGCCAGAATGAGGGGTTCCAGTAATTTTCACCAAAATTTGGCTCCAATATGGTGACCTGCTGAGCTGCATTTGGAGAAAAATGGTCAAATGTGTCAATTTCCATCCCTTTTTACTTGCTTTGCCTCCAACAGTTCCTGTCGGATTGCTCTGAGATTTTTCTGCATATACTTTGCTGGGCATGAAAAGGGGCTGGGCGGATGGGAGGAAGGGGCTGGGGTGGTGGGGGAAGTTATTTCAGCATTCAGATTGGATCAGCAACTCAGCAAAAATTCCTCATTTTTCAGGGGATACAGCTCTGCTCATTTCTTACCCATCTGATGTGAGTTGGAGAGATGTCACCTATCTCCAGTTAGCATGAGGGAGAGAAAGACTTCACCCTGCATGATTTAGGACTGATTTGCACATGCATGAACATCATGTGGCACCTCAGGAGAAATGTGGCAGAAGATGCCATGACAAATTACTAGAGCAAAGCTACTGGCTATTTCCATACAGTAGCCAGGAGATGGAAGAGAAGGTTGCTGTCTTAGTCGTGGACTGAGGAGGCCAGAGTGCCCAGTCTTTAAAAAAAGCAGAAGTGGCTAATGACCTTTTTGTTAGTTGATGGGTTGCCCTGGCATGTAAACGTATGCGTAAGAAGGACTTAATCCCCTGTCCTCAAAGAACACGCCCTTTACATATATGAAGGGTTGTGGGCTGTGAACCTGAAAACAGCTTTGTGAACTTTCCCTCTCTTCTGCTGCACATTCTCTGTCCCAAAAGACATTTCTGTGGGTAATTTGTCCCAAGCAGAGGTAGCAGTAGTATTTCCCTCAGCTGGCTAAAATTACTTCAAGATTTTAAACTGTGATTAGGAAATGTTACTGCTGTTATCTTATAATAATGGTAATAGTTCTTAGCACCTTTCATCTTCAAAGTGGCTGACAAATGGCTAATTAATCTTCTCAGTTTCTTCCAAGACACCAAGCTGCAAACTGTGATCTTGCAGACCACCTCAGTCATGATAATTCCCATTATAATTAAGATGACTTTAAAGATGATTTTTGGCTATTTTGGGGATAGTGTCACAAATGCTAATTCGATCAGATAAGAGCCAGAGTGCCAGTGATGGCAATTGATTCAATGGGTACACTTTTCTCTTTCAAAACTTCCAAGATAGACACTCTGGCAGATTTCACTAAACAGGAATGTTCTTTCATCCAAAGCTTATCTGTAATATCTGAGTGTCACTGAACTGATAAGAGTTGATGTTTGTGCATGTAGAAGAGGAAACTCAGAGTGGAATGACAGGTTATGAGACAAACCTAGGATCTTCAACCCTATTTTCATCGTGCATCACTAAAACTTGCTGGCCTCATTATCAGAAAAGAAACAGAGAGCAGAAGTAGGTATTTAATAGCAACAGCTCCTGGCATATTTTATTTCCTGGAGTTGCAGCTATTTCAGACTGATGTCAAGCTGAAATATAGTCCAGTGCCCTCACTGTCGTGCCCAAGGACCAAGTGTCCTTTGGGACTAAAGCCTCCAGAGTTAATGACTCTGAGAAGACACCAGAACTACTCATTGTTCTTTTTAGACTGGTGAGCAAACTGCATGTCCTATCCATGAGAATCCCAGGAGGTGCCACTACTGCTTGACTCCAAAGGGTGGAGCTCAGCCTCCTCTAGTGATCAGGGAGGGCCCGAGGAGTAGTGCCCACTTGGCTGCTTCCTCCTCCACCCTCTATTTTGCAGAAGTCAGTGCCTATAGGATACAGCACTTGTGAAGTGGAACTTCCAAAAAGATACTCTTGGATTGACTATAGATCCCTACCAAATGCTAGTGTAACACCTCAGTTCTTTAGCTGTAGCAAGCTCTTGAAGCCAACTGGTGTCTCAGATATGATCCATTCCCCAGTCACATGTTTCTCTCTTTGCCAGAACAGATTCCCTGATGGAGCAGGACACTCACTAAGGCAGGGATGCTGCTACCTCAACATAGTGAAAGTGTATGGCTGCTGAGGGGGTTGCAGCTCTTGACACGTCCTGCTCTTGGCTTGCATGCATGTTGGGCATTGCTAGTCCTCAGGAGACAGGTGTCCAAATTGTGTTAAGGGAGGCAGAAGAGGACAGGGAAGAGTCCTGGGAAGAGTAGAAGAGATCAAGGAAGCCACTGCCTTGACAGTTCTGCATGGCATTCATGAATAGGACATTTTGGAGAACTTCCATTCATAGAGTCGCCACAAGTCAAAGATGACTTGACAGAACATAACAACAGCCTATGTCTTTTGCTCTTTTGTTATCCTTGTCAGGCCCTCCTTTCCTCTTGACTGCTACTTGTCAGTGATGACCTTTATGATGCCAGAACAATCACCTCTGCTACTTCCTTTCACTGTCCACTCTTCCTTACAACCCCTCTTTGTTTTTATTTGAGATCAATAATCCCTAGCAGAGGTACAAAAACGCTTAGGGAAAGGATCGTGAGTAGAACTGAGTAATGGGAGCAGGCCTAAGCACTTCGCCCCTCCATCCTCCACAGTGATTACCAATGGAACATATGCTTCCACCCTGAAGATATACCAAGAATAACACCCTGGCTTTCCTTTCCATGCTGGCTGGGATAAAGCTTGCTCAAACCTGTATCTCTGTGCACACTCCCACCCTAAATCCAAGAACAGTGACCTGGAAGAAGCTTCTTTTGTGACCAGCGATTCTTGTTTTCTATTACCTTTTGGGGGAAGACATTCAATTCGTTTTATAGCAGATAAATTCCATGTGTATGACTGGGGAATACCAAGCTTTGCAGAAGGTATAAACAAAAAGAGGAAACTGCCCCACAAAACCATCCCAGTGAAGACTGGGTATGCTCAGGAGGCACAGAATGTGGATGGCATCACACTCTCCTTCAGTGCTGTCATCTCAGAAGCATCTGATCTAGGGCCTAATCAAGTTTTGGATTGCTGGAGTCCTGGGAATTAGTCTCCCCCGGCTTCACAGAGGACTGCTGTGAAGGGAAGCTGCTCCTCCTTACAGCTACGACCTGGGTAAAAGCAACTGGGTTGCCCCCAGCTGGGGAACATGCTTTGATAAGATGCCAAGAGGTAGACTTGGGCAAGGAAGGACCACACCCAGGACTGTGCGCCAGGCAATGCCACTGGCTGCAGACAGAGGAGGAAAAACGGCCAGTCAGGCAGAGTTCTTTAGGCAGCCTACATTTTCCTGTACGGCTTGATTAACAAATGATGAATTCTAGTTGTCCCATCCCATATCAAACCTGGTGCACAGGCAAATGAAGTTTGTGGGTAGATTCTCATCGATCACAGACACTCCTTTCCTGGGCTACTGTTGAACTCTGAACAATGGCATACATTAAATCCTGTGTGATAGGATTCTCTTTCCAGTTATACCACTGAGCTTTAAGCCTCCCTTCTTGGCTTCTATTTGCTTAGGTGAGTTTTTTTGAACTTGGGTTCACAAATGACTCTGACCCATGATTTGCCTGAGTTTGTGTCCTAAAGGAGTTGGTTTGGTTGCAGATGCCACAGGGGAGCTGAGACTGACAGGCTGACTACTGGAGAAAGCAAACAGAAAACTAGGGGTGAGGAGGATGAAAAGGAGGCCCTTAAAGAGAGTATGGCCAGTTGGCTGGAAAGTCAAGAGGTAGCACTGCGATATTTTGTGGCAGGTAAAACTTGCTACAACATAATTGTTCCTTCAGGTGACTCCAAACTGGACATTTTAAAAATGCAGTCATTCTATCAAGTTGCTTGATACACGCACACGGTGCCTCACGCTCCCCAGTTAGTTTCTAATGTCTGTTATTTAGGTATTTTGATGTTCCTGAAAGGGCAGACTATACTTTAAAAAGATGAACAGTTGCCCCAGAATATGAACTTGAAGACAAGAGACGGTAAAGGCAATCATCCCAAAGCAACAGTGCATGCTCTTTTTTTTAAAGCCAACTTTCTCCTTTCTCTCTAGAGATGAGCAGAATGAGGTGAAGCTCATCATTATTCATCTTTTCAAGGGCAAAGCCATGATCGACAGGGCTTAATGCGTATCTTGGTAGAATTGGATTTGATCCTCAGGGCTGGGCCAGAGGGCTGCTTTGTTAGATTTGTTAGATTCTCTCGCTCTCTCCATCTCCATCTCTCTCTCTCTTCCCACAAACAAAATTACCTCTTGGAGGCCTGCATCAAGCCCCGGCATCCTGAGACGATCTCCTGTTCTTGATTTCAGTCACATCTAAATCTGTTTAAATTGTCGACATGATGATTTGTGGAGAGACAGGGATTAAGCAGAAGGGAGATTAACACAGTTGTCTGTCTTCTTCGAAATAATATACCTGCTGACAGTAAGGGCATTCTTCAATTTACATAACTTAGTTCGCAAGCCAGGCTCTGCGGTTGTTATTGGGTTGCTTTTAGCTATCAGCGGTACAACTCCTTGCACTCTCAATACCTTGCCTCCATAACTGCCAGACTCAAGTGATGTGTTTTCCAGGTGAAGCGTGTTTCTTTGCATCTGTCTTGTGTGAGCTTAGATACATTATGCAATTACTCCTGATTATAGGATGCCTTTTCCTAGCTTATGGAAAAAGCAGAAAAAGCAAATACAAACAATATTGTTTGTGATTTTATGTATGGTAGAGTGGGATTTGGAATGCAATTGTTTTGGAGTTAAGAGGGGTTTGTTAAACTAAGAGTGATTTTAGACGAGTTATTATATATTTTGGTGGCACCAATTGCTCTTTCTTCTACTGCAAACTGGAAATAGATTGGCAGCTCTGCCTCCACACCTTTGGAATCCATACATCATTCTGTAGCTGTGCAGAGCCCTTACCCAGTGCTAAATGGTGTCAAATGAATGGTTTTCATTGAGACCATGACATAAGAAAAAAGAGTTAAACAAGACCTACTTACTTTTTGCAGTCCGTATTATGATTTCCCACTAAAGCTGATTTGGGGGGGGGGGGGTAAATAGGTTCCCCAAAAGAGACAGATGCGAAAACTGTGTTTTATTTTTTATTTTTGGAAAGACGTACTGTGATAGGGGTATTTCTGACTTAGGTGGGACAAACAATAAAGAAGAAAATGGCTATAGAGCAATCTATACATGTCGTAAGCTACCAAAAATACAGCTGCATAACAAGAATGCTATGAAACGAAATCTAATGCATCTGTCTTCTGTCCACCCCTGACCTATAGAAGGCCTCCTAACTTGATGCTCTCCAAATGTGTACATCTCAGTATATACAGAGCTCTGATTCAAGACAAATGACTTTAAGTTCCATGTGATTGTCTCTTTTTATCTGTGACTTTTTAATCTGTGATTCTGCCAAGATTTCTTCAGTAGAAACATTGTATCTTCACCCCCCCCACCGCCAAAAAAAAAAAAAAAACCTGGTCTGTCTGATGTGTTTGCATATGCCAGCAAAACTAGGTCATGGAATCCATGTGATAAGAAACATTAATAATCAAGAAAACAAGCCTGTCTCCTCTTTCCCCATACAATGAACATTGAGGCATTTAGATTGATATTTCACATACATTGAATTAAAAGGCTAAATCATTCAGCTAACTTTGCTTCCTTTGGAAAGGGTTAACTCAGCTAATCTATTTTTATATATTCACATCATTTCTAGCTGCTGGGCACATCCGTTGGGTGAATAAATTTACTGTTGTTGGTTTCTTTGTCTGTTTTTTTGGCTCATCAGTAAACCTTGTACAAAATCGGATAGTATACCAGTAGGATTTATATTGCTGCAATAGGGAAAGATGATTACTGATGCTGAGAAGTCTGGGGTTTTTTTTCCTTTCCTGATTTGATTAGAAAGAGCAGGTTTATGGGAGAAGTACATCTGAATACTTGCAAAAGTCAGTGTCCACTGGAAACCCATCCTGCTGGAATTTCTCTACTGCTTGTCGCAAGGTGCAAATTAGCCCCTCCTCTCTCCCTTTGCATTTAGTCCCAACTCTGTAATCAGTCGTTCTGATGCATGGTGGAAATGGGTCTCCCATATTAGGCAGAGAAATGTCAGCTTGGGACAGAAGGGGCTGGCACTAATAAGGTTAATGAATAGCTGGCCTTCCAAGCAACAGATGGACTTGGTGGAGGAAGTTCCTTAATGGCATTTATGATGCCTGAGGTCAACTGCGGTTTATCTTCATTTTTGCCTCATTTAAAATATTCCAAAGGAATAATCAAGTAAGTTTAAATTTTCCCTACAGGGAAATGAAATTTTATGCAGTGCTGTTTATTGAATGTCAATGCACTTGGCTATAAACAAGGGACTGCTGCATGATAATGCTGAAGACCTTGCCTGCTTGGATTTGTTTGCATATGCTGAGACAACAGTATCTCTCTCTCAGATTATTATTATTTTAAGCTCACTCATTCCATGTGAGGAATTCCTGCTGCAAAAAGCCATTTTCTTTATTTTTCTGCAATGACAATCGAGTAGAGGTTAAACTCCTCGCTTAAGTGACAGAGCTTCAGCTTTCATAGGAAGCGGTGGTTATGTGAAAATTAGATCACCCTCTGTACTCAAGGCACTCTTTGGATTTAATGGTTGCTGCTTTTAGGATGGCATCACGTACTACTTGGACTGCGGCTAAATGTGTCTTTCATGTGTCAAGTTCTCTCCAATCCCTGCACTACATAGCAATGCTTACCATGGTACCATCTACCAACTGATATAATCAGTTTGCACATTCACATCTCCAGACTGCATTATTGGCTGACACTGGTGGGAATGTTCTCATGCCACATAATCAGTGCCACTGCCCATTGTGAAGGACAGGGGTGGGGGAATTCCGCAGGGGGTCTGTTTTGGGGCAGCAGGCTTATGGCTGATCCCTTAGATTCCTAAAGTAGGAATGGGGAACATGCAGCCCTCCATATGTTTTGGCTTGCAACATTCCTGAGCCCTAGCTGGCAAGCTGACAACGAGGGTTTGCTGTAGTCAAATCTTCTGGTGGTGCACAAACTGCATATGGCCCTTTCTGTTTTATATAGAAGGACAGTAATTCTCTATACAGTGTTATTTGAAAGGTAAATTTGTTTGGAGAACCCTTCCTTTAAGTCGCTGTTGAATATACCATGAACTTTGGTGAACACAGTTCTCCTTTGGGGGCTGGAATGTATTTTCTTAACCCTGAAATGTGTAGCGTACTCTCTTAAAATGACCTCTCTTTCATTCCAACGAACACCATGAGTGTAGCTTCTATATTTTTCAAGCATTCATATGTCGTACCATAAATTAGCAGTGGTCGGATCTTGCCCACCTCCTCCACTGGTAAGGAGGAAGCGGAGTGTAGGAGCAAGAGGTGCAAAGGTTCAGAGCCCAGCATCCCCGCATGAGACTGAGAAAGGTGCATATCTGACACCCTGAAGAGGAGCTTCCAGGTAGGGTAGACAATACCAGTGGCCTAAACTGGTACAGGGCAGCTTCTTCTATTCCTAAGTTGCTGAGGTATATGAACTGGCAGCATATGAATGAAAGCTGAAAATGAGCTTGCCTGCCAAGAAAGGTATGCAAAAATGGCCATATCAACCACATACTGAAATCCAGTTTATTACATGATGGGTAATAAAGGATACAGAGCGTTCTATTGGGGCCAGTTCATACTTCTCAGACTCAAATTCCAAAGTGCCTTTGATTGAAATAGCGCCGTCTCATAGGTATTTACTCTCATGTTGTTCAGTGTTTCTCACTGAAATGGAGTTGGTTTGAAGTGTTCCTTGGCTGCTGTCTTGGTACAGCTTTTGTAGGATATAAGGAAATATTAAGGAAATAAAATGTTTCCACTAAATACAAGAAATATTTCTCAGGAATGTGAATGGGCTAAATGATCGACTAGTGTGTTTTGATGCTTTAACAAATGTGCTTTGCCTTTTGTTGACAATCCTATGCCTGTTTAGACAGGAAAAGGTCCTACAAATAATACAAATGGGACAATTCCTGTTGGGAATGGTCAGACTTTTTTTCTGTCTAAACATGGATAGGATTGATCCTTAAAGCAGTTTTAGAGATCACAGCACTTCCCTGCATTCTCAGAAAGTGACATAGCAATCCTAAATAGGTCTACTCAAAAGTAAATGCCATCAGATTAAAAGTATTGTATTGAATGCCCTTATTTTGGTCATAGAGCAACACAAGGGTTATGGGGCTTACTCCCAAGTAAGCAGTAGGTAAGCATAGGCTTGTGACCTCATTGAATTCCTCAAACAATCTGCAAATTATTTCCTGGGTGGCAATGTCACTGAATAATTTATTTAATCAGTGCCATGCAAATTGTCAAAACAAATGGTTCGGTACATCCATCTGTGATTGTTATGTCTCAGTGGAGAACTTTCTCAGTGGAAAAATCTGAAATTTTTGTTAGCCAGTAGAGATATACTTAAGAGATGCTAAATGCTCAGAGTGAAGTTAGAAACATGGAAAGTTACCTTAGTGTAGGCCAAACTATTTGTTGATGTATATGATCTAGTCAGACTGGTCATTCTTCTAGTGCTTGCTTTTTTGTCCTTTTAACTGGAGATGCAAGGTTTGAATTTGGGACCTTCTGCACAAAAAGCAGGTGTGTTACCTCTGAGTTACCTTCTCTTCTGTTTGGGTGCCCAGCATTCAAAAGCTGCATGACAAGCATACATTCAGCTTTTCCTAGCATGAAGGTCAGTGTGGGGGGAAAAGCCATACTTGTTGAATTTCTGCCAGCTTTGCAACTGTTGCAGAGCTGATTGGGGCTGTTGTGGACAGGACATTTTGGATGGCTTTTGTTTATGGGGATGAAATAAGTCAGAGATGATGTGATGGCACACAACAACAGCAGCAGCAGCAACAACATGCAACTCTTAAAGGCAGTTGTGAAGACTGCACATGACAAATCTGAGGAACTTGTCTTTCTTCTGACAACAGAAAATCTTAAGGATATTAAACAGATTTGCATTTTGAAATCCACTGATTGAATTGGGATCACTCACCTTGATGAGGGTTGTATCTCATCTTCATCTAACTTGAGTCTTATTCATTTCAATGGATCTACTCTAAGTCTCTAAGTAGAACTATCTTTACATAAAACCCTGATTTCTCTGATCTAATATGAAATATCATTATAATACCATACAGTTGTATTAAGTTGTATTAATGCAGGTGCATTTTGATGAATTACTTTTCAGCCTTTTTCTTATTTCTCCAAAATTTAAAATAAAATATACATTTCAAAAACTGAAAAAGCAAAATACAGAGGGTAAAAACATGTATAAACCTTAAGCTTGTAGGTATTTAAATTTAATATAAATGTTAACCATTCAGTCATAAACAATGGTCACATGTATGGAACACTTTTTAGAGTTTGGTTGTTTCAATTTATCCTTCTTGTTTTGAAAGTACCTTTTCAATGGCCTCCATTGAAATCAGTGGGATTTTATGTGTGCTGTATTAGGGAACTCTCTTCTACTAGAGCAGGCCTTTGGTCTATGCAACTCTGTATGTCTACACTGACAAGCGGTGGCTCTGTGAGTTTTCAGGTGGGCTCTTACCCAGCCCTATCTGGGGATGTCAGGGATTGAACCCAAGAGCTTCTCATATCCGGCACATGCAGCTAAGCCACTATCCTTTCCCAGACTCCTCTTTGGATGGACCCCTTTAGCCTGGAGTACAATTTCAGAATCTACCAGTTGAGAACAAGATTCAGATCAGCTGCCTTTGACCAAATCACTGATGATATTACTTTGGGATTTTCAAATATTTCTCCAGAAGAAATAACTAGGAGAAATAATATCTGGATGCTTCAATGGGTGCAAAATAGAACAGCCAAACTATTGACAAGAACCGGCAGATGTGAGCATATAATGCTGGTTCTGTATCATTTGCATTGTCTACCAACTGAAGTTCAGGCCTGATTTAAGGTGTTGACAATAATATATAAATCCTGAATGGTTTAGGGCCTGGCTATCTAAAGGGACACCTCCTGCTGAATATATGTGCCTGGTCCTTCCGATCTTCTACAGAGGTCCTTCTCCAGGAGCCCTCCCTGAAGGAAGTGAGGAGGGCTGTTACAAGGGGAAGGGTCTTCTAAATGGTGGCACCTCAACTGTAGAATATGTTCCCCCAAGAATTTTGCCAGACCAGGACTTTTTTATTTAACCAGTATGAGAGGTGTTCAATGTATTCTTGGTATCGGGTTGATTTGCTATTGATATGGGTTAGGATTTAATTTATTGCATTAGCTAATGACACTATCTGAGGGTATACATGCAAAATTTCAAATAAGTGCGATCATTAGTTCCCTAGTAATCCTCAGTGAAAGACGACCTTAATGACTGACGCGACAATGTTGAAGAAAATCGAGCACTGTGCTGTGATTAAGTTCCTTACAAAACAAGGAAAAAGTAAAAAAATCATTCACGAAGAGATGGTGGCCATTTACCAGGACTCTGCACCTTCATTATCTACTGTTCAAAAGTGGTCAAGTGAATTTAGAAGGGGCAGAGAAAGCATTGAAGACGACTCTCGCTTGGGCGGGCCGGTTACTACCACTAGGAAAGAAAATGTGAAAAAAATTGAGAAACTTGTATTGGAAGTTGCCTGAATAAAAATCAAAATGTTAGCAGAGATGACAAACCTATCCGTTGGTACCATATTTAGTATTTTTCATGACCATCTTAACCTTTCAAAGGTCTGTGCAAGATGGGTGCCACGAATGCTCATGGCACCTCAGAAACAAGTGCGAGTTGAGTGCTGTAGGGAGTTTTTAGAGCTCTGTGATGAAAATCCATTGAGTATTTTCGACCGGATTGTTACTGGAGATGGAACTTGGGTTCATCACTATGACCCTGAAAGTAAGCAGGAGTCCATGCAGTGGCATAAAAAAGGTGCTGACCCTTTGAAGAAATTCAAAGTCACTCCATCGACCGGAAAAATCATGGCCACAGTGTTTTGGGACTCAAAGGGAATTTTATCGATCGAGTACATGAAAAAAGGTGAAACCATATATGCAGCATCTTATGCAACCACTCTGCATAATTTAAAAGAAGCAATTAAAGAAAAAAGGTGGGGAAAACTGACTGCAGGTGTGTTTCTTCTTCATGACAACGCACCTGTTCACACGGCACGTGTTTCGAAGGCTGCTGTGCAAGACTGTGGTTTTGAAGAAATAAACCACCCACCCTGTAGCCCGGACCTGGCCCCCAGTGACTACTACCTATTCCCAAATTTAAAAAAAGATCTTTGTGGAAAGCGATTTTCCGACGATGAAGCGCTCAAGGCGGCAATTAACGCACATTTTTTAGGCAAGGAGGAAGGGTATTTTTTACAGGAAATTGAAAAGTTAATTTCTAGATGCAGTAAGTGTATTGAAGTTATGGGGGATTACATTGAAAAATAAAAATTATTTCAATTTATTATTCCTTTTTCTTCATGCTGACACTGAGAATACATTGAACGCCCCTCGTATTTGAATTGCTTTTGGTGCCAGGCCAAGACCTTGTTTAACTGATATTTTAATTTATATATTTAATTCTATTTTAATCAAGTACTGTTAATTGTTCCGTTGTCTTTATTGTTCCAAACCATCTATAGATTTCTTATGAAAGTATAGACGTTATAGAGAAAAAATGAAATAAACCAATACATTCTTGGGGTGCACTTGGAACTTGGACTCCAAGCTGCTGCCCTGTGGAGTCTGGGGAGTCCCGAATGGATCCTCACACATCCCTACTCTCCTGTTTCCTCCCTTCCCTGCTCCTCCTTTCCCCCTTCAGGGTTGCTTTCTGAACCTCGAAGAGCTGCTGCTGCAGTTCTTTTTGGGCAACTTTTGAGATCTTGAGGGAGGGGCATCACAGCTTTGATTTCCAGCTGTGATTTGATTTGATTTCCGAGTTCAGAGCACAAGGCTGGGAATTCCAGACATCATAGGACCCTACAGACAATGCTCAGGGCAAATGGATCACTCCTTTAGGATGCATGTTGAAAGAAACTGTCCCACAGCAACCAAAATTACCCAACCAACTATGCTGCCAGAGTGTTGCTGGGATTTATAAAGCCTTTTCTCTCTTTTTCTGTCCATGCATGCATAGGATTGCAACTTTGGTCTGTGCTGGATTGCCTGTATTATGGAGCAGCAGCTGCTCCATTTGCACAGAAAAGAATTTCCATGAAAGAGAGAGAAAGGGAAAAAAACCCTGCATGTTAGGTTAACAGGAAAACAAAGGATTTACTTGAAGAAGTGTATGCAGACTGTATTTCCTCACAAACAGAAATAATATTAAAGGCAGCTGGTTTCTGTTGATAGAAGGAAACATGCTGTTGCTAGAAAGAGAGTTGATATTATTCACTGAACTGTTTCTGTGTTCCAAATACAGAAGTTCATTAGATTTCAGATTGTGAGATCTCAGTTTTCTTTTGCTAAATTATAGAATGAAGGCATTGCAAGAACTGTAGGAGACAGCTTGCTTTTAGATTTCCACAACAATCTAATATTAATGAAGCCTGATAGATGGCAGTGTTGGATTGCTGATGGAGCAACGAGAATACTCTCCCCCCTCCCCAGCCCCCCATAATGCCAATATCTTATCTTTACTGAGATTTAAAAACTGTTTATTATCCATTGTTTTCTGAACAAGTGTCACAAAAGCTTTGTCAGGAATTAATTTAGCAAATTGCTAAAGCTATAAAAGCAAACAACATAATTTTTTTTAAAAAATACACCAGGAACTGGAAATCAGCAGTAAGACCTTTAAATAACAAAGGTGTGCAAGGAGCTCTGAAGGAGGAGGATGAAATCATAGAAAAAAATAGAAATTTTTATACATAGCATCAGTTTTTGCTTTAGAAGATGCTAAAGAAATACCCAAAGCGGGATCATTATTTTCAGGAGAGCATCTGAGAAGCTATGTCAATTAGAGGAGAGAGAAGAGCTTCAGAGTTAATTCACAAATTACAGATTAAGGAGTCACAGGTCCAGATGGTATTCACCTGAGAATTCCTCAATCTCTAGAAAAAGCCACATTGCTTAGTTTTAAAGGGAAAAAATTCAACTTCTCATTAAAACCAGCCTTCTTCTTACAGTATAGCAGCCTAGCAGAGTACTATATGATAAGACAACATCTGAGATGGATGGTATAAGGAACTTAAAATGCAATATAAAAAAGCTTATTTGGAGAATGATCATATGCCTATACTGAAGGGTCTTATACTGGTTGCTTTTTGCCTATTACTGACAGGCAGTTTGACCAAGGAAAAGATAACTTTATGAGAAAAATTCTTGCTTAATGAGTTCTTCAGGCCTCAGACAGGGTAAAACCATAAAGGAAAAAAAAGCAAGTTACTGTATAAGATGTCAACAAATATGAATAAAGGGGCAGTGATGTATAGTAGGTAGGACTGCTAGTCTGGGACTCAGGAGATCTGGGTTCTGGTCCCTAGTCAGGCCAAGTCCAATGTGGGGCTTTGAGATATAGACAGGAAGCAAAAGCCTGTCATGAGTAACTGGGTGGTGGTGGTGGTGGTGTCTGGTTGATTAGATTTATTATCCTTATATTTCTTCCTAATAATTTTGAGACTTTCTTGTGAGGAAATTCTTGCTTAATAGTGGTGGTGGTCAGAAATTACATAGAATGCACATATTTACTTAGTATGTACATATTTAGCTTTTTCTGAGAATAAAAAATGATAGAATGCATGATTAAAGCAAGCTAGGACTTCTTATACACATACTGTGAGACTTCTTGAGGAAGGTTCAGTAAAGATTCTGTACATTATTATTATTTATTAGATTTCTATCCCACTTCTTTCTCTTTTTAAAAAACTTAAAGTGACTCAAATCATTCTCCTTCTGTTCTCAATCCCGTAGCAACCTTGTGAGGTAGGTTGGGCTGAGAGTCTGTGACTGGCCCAAAGTCACCCAGTTGGCTCCATGGCTTATTAGTTATTAGATTAATTTCCCAAAGAAATTAATCTTTGGGAGTGTCAACTGGGCAAGTACATATTATATACCTGGGCTTCCAAAAAAGTTTTGACAAGGCCACTTGACCTCCAACTTGGGATGTACAGATTTGTTACATCTGCTCTTTGTTCCATGGATTGTCAGAAGTCTTTCAATCAATCATCTGCAGAGAAGGCTTGTGATTCCATTGTCAGTCTGTCCATCCATCCATCCATCCATCCATCCATTGCAGTACTGTGTAGAAGCATTCTAGGACCTATCCATGGTTCTGAACCCCATCTTCCAAATAGGTTCACTGCCTGGAGCACCAAGAATGCACCTGATAAAGCTAAAAAGCAAAGCTGCAATAGATGAGAAGCCCCACTGACAGACATGACCAACCTCTCCTAGTCATCCACTAATTGATAAAATTGGATTTTTTAAAAAGCAGAATTGAATTCTAGTTTTGCTCATTCACTTTAGCAGTAATTTGCATTCATATGCTACTGCAAGTGCACATAAGCACTGATGCACACTTGTGGAAATGAGCTAAAGCATGTTAATTAATGTGCTAGTGCTAATGCAAATTAGTCCATATCTTCCATGCAAAGTGGGGGAAAAAAACAGTATCCAATCTTCAGAATCTGTGCAACACAGGAGATACTCAGATTGAAAGCACATTTGACTCATTTGAGTCTATTCAGGATTTTTTCAACATCCAGACCCTCAAAGTTATTTAGAACATCCGAACTCCTAGTTGCTTATAATAGAAGTATTTAACAATGCTGAGCACAATCTAATGCCCCCTGTCCTTGGTGCACATAAGCACTAAGGCTCTTACATGCATCCAACATGAAGTGCTCACTCTGCATTTTCATTTCAATGGTCATTTGTGCCTCTCTAGATGAGGTGGTGGGAGGGGAAATAAAGAAGTTGGGCACAATCTGGATACAATGTAAGCAGAAGTTTCTAGCCTGTGCCCCTTCCTGTCCCCAGGCATACCTCTAACTCTTCTCCAAGACCAATTCGGAGACCCAGGAGAGGCAGCTGAGATGGTTCCTTTGGCACTGGTTGTAAAGGAGGCAGAGTGGGTGCTCAGCCTTCAGACACTCAAGCATCAAGCTTGCAGGACCTTGGAGCTGGGAGTTTGCACAGTTTTATTCTGCTCCCATCCCCAAGGATGTCCGGAGGCCATAGGAAAAGAAATGGGAAAGATGCCATTTTATGTAACTCATAATCATTCCCATAAAAGCACAATGATTTGTGAAACCCCTGGTGGAATATACCTTGTGATGAGATGGTGGACTGTTAGTCACTCAACCACACTCCTTTCCTTTTTCACTCTATCAGCTTTCAGGGAGAAACAAGACTAAAATACTGGTGCTAAGGTACTACAAAGATACTAATTTTGGAGGTCAACTACATGCACTTCTGAAGCACAAGCCATGCACAAAGCTCTGTGTGGGGTCAAGCTGTAGCTCTGGCTGCTTCCAAGGGAAGACCATATGGCCTCTGGAAGCAACGGAGATGCCTTAAAGGGGCCTGATTCAGCTCAGGCTTTGGTGGGATCAGATGTACCACTTCATATTCCCCCTGGAACAAAAGCAATGTCCTATCTTTGTAGCCAACTCTAAGGGTGAAGGCTTTTTTGGCACATTGACAGAGAAATTTGACAAAAAGTGTGTGTGTGGATGAATGGGTGGGGAGGGGATGTAGGACTTACATTTAGTTCAATAACAATTAGCAGAAGCTTCCTTCTTGCCCCTGTGAAGACTAACTAAAGGCTGTCTGTCTGTCTCTCTGTCTTTCTAGTTTGATACAAGTTTCTGCATATTGAGGCAGAAAAATGTCCTTCGACTCACAGCATTCCCCAGCCATCGTGAAGCTATTCCTTCCTTCCTAGGTCTGTATCAGCCATCCTGTGTATTTGCGTCAGTTGTCCTTATTTAACTAGGACAATCCAATTTCTGGAATCTGAGTTTGCTGTATCCCTTCTTTGTTACTTACGGCAATGTTCTTAAAGAGTTGTGAGAGTGAAACATATGCAGTGGAATTATTCAGGGTTCAGTTTTACCTCCCCAGGTTACTGTTCTTTAGTCTCACTTGTCTAACATTTGGGAAATGAGTGTTTTGTGACCACCTCCCGACATGGCAGGCATTTTGTAAGGTTGCTTCCTTAAACTATACCTGCTCAAAAAGGCCAGAGACCCCTAGTTTGTTCCTTTATCACAAGCAAGGACCTTCTCAGTCATACTGGGACTCAACACCCCTGCAGAGTTCTTGATTATGTAAGGGCTTCATTGGACATAAGCCCTGACATCTCATCCTGCTTCCCTGGCTTATCCTACAGGGCTGGTTGGAGAGAAAGCAGCCACGAGGCTGGGCCCACAGAAGGAAAGCATGAGGCAGAAGAAAATAATAGCACCTCCTCCTCTACACTCTTTTCTTCCTTGAGATTGTTCCACTCCCTTGCCAGGTGCTGAAAGGTAACCAGCATTTCAAAACACAAGTGTGGGCCTTGATGTATGATGTTGTCCTGACCCTTCTCCTTAACAGATTCAGGAATGTTATTGTTCCTTCCTGCCTCTACCTTTCTTTATCTGGTATCACCAGTACCTGCACTTGGAAGTTACATTATGTAATTGCTTAACAGAGTTTTGAGGATGTGTTTGCCTTGAATCCATGAATATGATTGCCGAGCTGTGACAATGAAAATCCTCCTTGCATAGTATCTGACAATGTAAGGGTATGTTCCTAAACAAATGATGCTAAACAAGGAAATGATGCAGCAAGGAAATGAAGCATCTGTCCTTCAATACATAATGTTGCTGTTGAGTAACGTGCACAATTAAAGAGTTGTTTTTATGCACAACTGGGATTGTGTCATACATAAATCTGCATGCCGGTTGTGAATTCTTGATTGCTGCAACAAAACTGAGAGCTAGATGGAGACTTGTTGAACATCTGTTTCCCAGTATTAATTTTGTCTCTACTGTGCCATTTAGTCCCCATACCTTCTATCTCCCCAGAAAATTATATCCACGGCAAAAGCTTTCCTGGAAAAGGGGTGCGGTGTGTGTATGTGTTGTATGTGGGGAGGAGGCACCAAATGGGTTTCCCCCCTTAAACTGCAAACAGTGATCACAATCCAGTCACAGTTAAGTTCATTTAATTCCGAATGATCTAACTGGATAAGTAAAACATGTACTTAATTCTTTCCCATCGGTGGAGTTCAGAAGGGAAGGATTTTGGCCGGATGGTGTTTCATGTTGGTGGAAGAAGAAGGAGAATAAGAATATTCTTAGTTTGCTGCTACTGCCAACCTTGGAGGTCCTGTGTTTTGCCACAGTGCCAATTGTACAGTCCTCAGTGGAAAATGTGCATGCATTGGAGTCAGGGTCACAGCACATGATGAACATGTGCACAGTCTGAGTTTATCTAGGAATTTCTTCTAGAAATGGCACATCTTGCTCTTGTAATCTTTCTTTATAAAGGTAGGGGATGGAGGCAACTGGTTTTGATGAGGACCTGTACAGTTCAGTCATAGTTTAGTCATGGTTCCTTCTCAAGGTACTGCATCACTGCTGTTGGTAACAATAGCACATCACTGAACTATCCTACTCAGCTGGACATGTTATTACCAGTTCATATATGAAATTAGAGTTCTTCCTCCCTCCCCTCTGGCCTACATCACTCTGCATTGAATTCATTGAGCCAGTGTGGTGTAGTGGTTAAGAGCATGGGACTGGGACTCAGGAGATCTGGTTCCAGTCCCTGCTCAGCCATGGAGCCAACTGGGTGACTGTGGGCCAGTCACAGACTCTCAGCCCAACCTATCTCACAGGGTTGTTGTGGGAATAAGATGGAGGAGGAGAATGATGTAGGCTGCCTTGAGCCCTTTGTAAGAAAAAGGCAGGATATAAACCGATAAATAAATAAATAAATAAATAAATAATTCTATTTGTCATTTCATTGCCTATTTCAGGTACTGAGATCCATGATTGCACAGGGAAGGGGCTTTCCAATCCCCTGTAGTGTCTAGAACAAGTATGCACAAGTTATTTGGCCTTGAGGGCTACTTTGCCCCTGGGCAGAGGTCTAAAACCTCTGCTAAACTTTAGCAACCTTATGGTGTCACCTTTAGCAAAGCAGAATGGTGTTCCTGGGGAGTCACTGGCAGGAGGAGGTATCTGTAGCTTCCTTTTCCTCCTGGCAACACTGAGGAGTATCACTGCTTCTGTGCTGCCATTAGTGCACACAATCATCAATGGTGAACAGTGTGAAAAGAATTTAGCATTGAGAATTTAGCAGTGAGTGCATGCACACACACACACACACAGGAGTATGGGGGCTTCACAACATGTGTCTGGGATCAGCATGCAGCCCATGGGCTATGCACTGCTGGCCTAGAATGTGGTTACCCCATGAACATGTTCAGCCCCTTAATGTTGCAGCTGGCTGATCAACCAGAGAGAAGTGAACTCAACTTAGCTGAATATGGCTACTATGAAAGCCTTCAATGCTTGAAGAGGGCATTCAGGAACCTTATGACATTTCCCATAATTACATACAGTAGATCATCTTCACTTATTATTATATGGCCAACCAAGTGGATCATTTATAATGCAGTCCTATCTCTGAGTGCTCTTGGGACTATTTGCATGATATTCAGGGGGAAATGAGTTAGTTTAAATGAGTTAGTAAGAAAGAGTAGGTGTAAAAAGTAAGAGGGAAAATTAAGACTGCTTACCTACACAGAGTAAAAGAGATCCTAGAAATGATCAGAATTACTACAAGGATTCATCAAGGATCTGCCTAATAAAGCGGACTTTGTCATGCAGTCTAAGAACTATGCTGCTTCACCTGGTTTTTGTGCCAGGGAAAAAGAGATTTGTTATGGTGATGGGTTTATTTCATTTAAATCTGTTTCCCCCCTTAACTTTTTTTATTGCTTTAACTATATTATAATCTCCTAGGGGGACTTTTGATGGAAGCATCTGACTTATACCAGGGAATATCAACAGCTCATTTCATAACTCTCTTCTGTGACTGATAGAAGATCTCCATGGTCTCACACTACTAGTCGGGGCCTACTGGTTGAGTGGTCCTTTTAGTTAGAGATACCTGGACCAGGGAGGCATGGCTTAAAATACAAAAAGGCCTCAGTTTGCAAATGGCTGCCCCTTGGATCCTTTTATCTCTAGCTATTAAGTCACATATCCTGTTAAATTACACAAACTACAAGCAAGCAAGCATTGCTTTAGGTTACACCCAAGGCAAAGGGAACAGATATGTCAGACAAGCTTTCCATAACGCAGAACCTTGTTAGTTTCCTGGGACAGATGACTATGAAAAAGAGTCTGTGTTTATTATGATTTGCCTTTCCCAAGCTGAGTAAGCTACAGAGTTTTGTCCTCAAGGAAAGGTCATCCCATATGGTCAGAGCACTGATTCAGGTCTCACTGAGTACCACGTGATCCTGCATTACTCCTCCCAAGCTGTCTAACTCGTAGGTATAGGATCTCCATTTCCTCTTATTTAGAAGCTCACATTCTCATAGCTTGAGAAAGCTCAGCTTGGATGTCTTCTGAAGGATATGGTGACAGCTTGATTCATTTCTTTCTCTTCTTGCTGTTCTCCTACTCTGTACTTCCCTTACCCTTGGTGCTCGACAGAAACGTTTACTTCCCCCTCCTTGTCTGACTCAGAATAAATTCCCATGTCTCCTTGGGGCACATCTGTAGAGATAATGGGCCAGATTCCTGCCCTGGTATCTCCAGAGACAACTGGGAAATTCCCTTGTCTGAAATCCCAGAGAGCCATTACTGTGCTAGGTAGATCAGCCATCACTACGATGGTTTACAATGGCCAACTTTGAGAACATCCACTCTAGAGAAAGGTGTGTTCTAGTATGACTGCTCCAGCTTTATAATAGGGCTAGTACAAGGCCAATGGGATAACATTCCATCAGGGTCTACCAGTGCTGATGTTAATGTAATAATTGGATTAAATCAGTCAGGGAATGTCTTTCTGAATATCTGAGCTCTGAGTACCTGACAACATGTTTGGAGGCCACAGTCTAGATCTGAACCAGGGTTCCTACAGTTCCAGTCTGGCCTTCAACCGCAAAATTGGCCCTTTTGCACATGTGGTCATGGAAACATCCTTTCCTGCCTGCCAACTTTCCTGCCCTCATCTGTAGTTTTTGCAGGCACTTCCTGAGCTGTGAAAAACCAACTGCTATGAGGTAGCACTTCTGAATGAGAGAAATTATCTCACAGGTGATTGACCTTTTGTGTATATAATTTTTACTTTAACCATGAACACTACATATAATTAGGCCATTGACTTCATTAGAAATAAAGAAGAAGCCTTTTTTAATCCTCGTTATGGCTGGCTGAATTTTTCCTGTCATAAGCATGTTATATACTTTCATTGCTAGGCAAGCAATATGCACAATTAATTTTCACTGTTTGCACACAGCATTCCTTTTAAAAAATCAACATTCTTTTAACAGTGTAATTCTATTTACTTTTATTCTGACATAAGTTCCACTGAATTCAATGGGGCTTACTCTGAAGTAAGTTTGCACAGGATTACATCCTTATTGATATGAAACAATAATCTTGTGCAATTGCTTTAGATATTTATTTTATTTTTGCTGTAAAACAAACACAATGTCGGCTTCTAGAGATATTTCTGTTAAGTAGCATCTACATGGATGTACATAACTAATAATAAGGTTGGCTGCACATGTGTCCAGTTTCATGAGATCTTGTAATAGCAAGTCTAAGAGAAGAAGAAGGACTGGAGTTTGTGGACTGGTACCTAGCTGTTAATGGTCAAGCCATTACAAAACAGCCCCAAACTTAGGGCCATGTCTGGTTTGATATGTAATGACTTTTTTTCAAGCTGAGAGATGAATAGAGATGGGGATAAATTTATTCAATTTGCATTTTAATTCAATCATACCAAAGTTTGCACTTTGGAACCACTCTGGGAACGAAAATTCAGTTTTCTTTTAAAAATTCCATGTTTTCTAATTTATGGAGACATTTCCAATGTTTTAAAAAGAATATAAATGCACAGATATGTATTTTCATGTGGACTCTTCTAAATGTATGCATGGCTGTACACTTTGTTGAAAAGTATGCATTTTTAAATCATCATTTTCATGCCCATTTTTCAAATCTACACATAGCATTGAATGCAAATTTATGGCTGCAGGTATTTGCAAATCCCATTGTAAGCTTGGAAATGTAAAAATGTTGACTGCTGATTGTGTTATAGTATGTGTCCAGTCTCCAGTATTTACACTGACTAAATTCTGATCAAAACCCAAATGGTAATAAATTGCTTGGGACATCCTGTGTGTGCCTGTTACACTGTATTCTGGTAAGCATTCTTCATTGGCCCTTGGTATCCCCAGTAAATTGTTTTACTGTTAGACAAAATGATCTTCAGCCACACCATTACAGCTAGTATTTGCCATTAGCAAAACAAAATGACCATGTTTATATTTTATGCCTGTGTTTGGACCATTTCAATTGTGGCTCTAAAGAATCATTACAGCCAAAGGTATTCATCATTCAACCAATAAGAGTTACCAGAGATTGAATTCATAAAGCAGCTATAGAAGCATTAATGTAATTTTTTGGATTTTTGTGCTCTCTTGTACAAAGGTAAGCCAAAAAGAGTTTTGAATACTTTTGAATTCAAGTAAGATCAAGTAAGGGATTGTAGCAGCATCTATGATTCAATGTAATTTTTGGGAGGGGGTTACAAATGTAACCTCCTTGAAGTATATGCAGAGCCAATAATACTGCAGAAAAAAATAACTGCTGTCTTCAAATAATTATCTCACTTGAGAGGGGAGCCAATGTTGCATTCTAAAATGCAACTTGTAGAATGCTACCATCTTCCACTCTTCCCATCACAAAATGGGAGATTGTTCCATCTAGTGTCACTATCACAGGTACAAGGAGTGTTTCTGAGGACATGCAGTCTCCTGGGAACCTGGGGTCCCTCTTAACTATTCAGGTATCAAGAGGGCCCCTCTTAGTAATTCAGATATCTGGAAAAATTACATCTCCCAGGGTCCTGTGTTACTGGAACAGTGCTATTTCATAGTTTGGCCTCAGCTGAGATCTTCCTTCCTTCCTTCCTTCCTAAACCAAGAACACCACCTAAAAACTCAACCTCTGGCTTTGCTAATATAAAGACTGTCATGTTTCACTTTGCATGGGCTCTATGCCAATTCAAGAACCTGTGTGTTTTGCCCAAGGCAAGACACAGATCAGAATTACAGCCAGCCTTTGTGTATTCTGAAATGGAGATCAGCCAGTGTTTCCTGTAACGCCTGTCACAGACTAATTCATTAAGACCGAAAATCTTCATTTTGAGATTGGGTATGTCTGAACCACAGACCTCATGGCTGCAACATCAGGTCAAATTTTTAGGGTTTTTTTCTGCTTTTCTGCTCCATCTCCTGCTTTCTTCTACCACCTAGCTTGATGAAGAATTCTGGAAAAGAGGAAAACTTGCACAATTGTGTGGCATTTTGAATGGTCCTAATAAAGGCATTACCCAATTGTGAATAAAATCTATGTCTTCTTTCTGGGGATGGCCACTTTTCAAAGGTGTGCTAGAGAAGGAATAAGCAGCATGGCTTTCCATAAACTTTGTAATTACATTGTTTTTACATCTGTCTTTGGCTGAAGTAATAAATCATCAGACTTGGGTGTCACTGAATGAAAACAAAAATCTGAAAGAAAACTCTTACACAGCCAGTGACAACATCCTAGTGCTAAATTGTTCACACACGTCTCTTTAATTTCTAGCAGGATGCTTTTTATTAGCACCATTTCCCAGTAATAGCTGTAAATCTGCTCTAACCAATAAATTTGAAAAAGCTGTGAATAACAATCAGGTATCATACTTCTAACTCAGATCTTGTTTTCAGTTTTGGCCTTTGTCATTATTTAACTTAATGATACATGTTATGGCCCCAACCAGAAAAAGAGGGAGACAGAAATGCACTTATTGTAACAAATATGAGCCTTCAGTTTTCTAATCAATATTCACTCAGCCATGTGTCCGTTGAACAGAAATAAAATGGCAGATCCCCTGAATCACATACATGAACAATGTAGTCTTTTGATTATTAAATGAGAGCTGTTTTTGTGACTGATGGTTGGCATTACGGATGTTGAGCTGAAGACTAATTTTGCCGTTGGGTATGTTGCACATCATTATAGGAAAATTCTTGAGGCATTAATAAGAAGGAAAGTGGCTGCATCGGCCTTGCTTGATCATTTATTTACTTTAAGCAAAAGAGAACTTTGCAAAGGTACAACTCAGCAATGAAAGTTGGAGGAGATTGTCTTTCTGGATGACATTGGCTCATATTAATAATTCTTTCAGCATTAATTAACAGTAAATGGAGGGGGATCGTTCTCTGCACTGGCAAACTATTTTTATATCCCTTTAGAGTATTGTTTGTGAATTCATTAGGTTGGGCATTTGATTGGCCAAAAATGGTTTGCATGATTTGACAGAGGATGTCAAATAAAGGCACATATTTTATGGCATTAATTTCAGCAAAATAGTGAAGTATAGTCTAATCAACAAAGTTTTGTGTTTCTGTGAATTAAACAAATGTTTTAACAAAGTGTAATAGAGTGCACTGCTATCCAAACTGTGGAAAATGAGTCCCACTGTTTCCAGGGGGGCTTCCTGCCTGGTAAATGAGCACAGGATTGAAGCCTTAATTAAGGTTTCTGTGAAATATTTTGCTGAAAGATTCTTCTCTATGGCATTCTTCCTGGAAAACCATGACCATAGTATAGGTACTATAGTGGATCCCCCACTCCTGTAGCCAACTGGACTGCAATCTTTACCCAGACCCTCCCTGGTCCTGAACCCTGGACCAGACACTAGATTCAGCACAAGACAACCCAAACATCGGGGAAAAGGAATTTATTGAAAGGATAAAAGTTAGAGGTACTTGCTTGCTTGCTAGTTGCGGTCACGTCCGACCTATCACAACCCCATGGACAACACTCCTCCAGGCCTTCCTGTCCTTCACCATCCTCTGGAGTCCACTTAAGCTCACATCAACTGCTTCAGTGACTCCATCCAGCCACCTCATTCTCTGCCATCCCCTTCTTCTTTTGCCATCTATTGTTCCCAGCATTAGGCTCTCCTCCAGTGAATCCTTCCTTCTCATTAGGTGGCCAAAGTATTTGAGTTTCGTCTTCAGTATCTGACCTTCTAAAGAGCAGTCAGGGTTGATCTCTAGGACTGACCGGTTTGCAGTTCAAGGGACTTGCAGGAGTCTCTTCCAGCACCACAATTCCAAGGCCTCAATTCTTTGGCGCTCAGCCTTCCTTATGGTCCAGCTTTCACAGCCATACATTGCAACTGGGAAAATCATAGCTTTGGCTATACACACTTTTGTCGACAGCGAGGAGGGTAGTAAAGCAACTAAAACACCAGAACAAGGAATAAAGAAAAGAGGGGGAGGAAAGGGGGATTTGGTTACACTTCACAGCCAACCAGGACCCCAGGCCTGGTTGGTCTCCTTGGACACAAAATAAGAAAGCTTCACCTACCCTAGCTATACACACATACTATACCAGTCATAGAGGTCAGTGACACAGGGTAGCACAGTGCTCGTCATCAGAGCATCTCCACAAAGAAGTACCTCAAGCCCCTTCAGCTCTCATCTTTTATTCCCCCAGTCCCAATTACATAGCTTATAGGGTAACAGTGAGTGAGGACCATTTGCCCTTATTGCCTCAATCTCCTGTCCTATCTGGTCCTCCCATGACTTTGGGCATCAGTGCCTCACTGAGCAAACACCTGGCAATTGTAACTATTTGCCCTTGTGTCAGTTAACTCTTCCTTCCTGGGTAAAGCCTTTAGCTCATGTTACAGGTACATTTAAAACAAATGAAAACAAAACAGTAACCTTTGCCAGTGCTAATGATCACTGTTTGTGAATTGTTCCTACTTGGAATTATACCAATGGACAGCAGTAGATGCTTTGCATAAGGATTTTTTGAAGATTAATGGCCACCTCTGGCAACAGCAGGCAACTTTTAGGGCCTGTCAGCATGTTGGCAATCCAAAAAATTGTCCTGGGCACTGCCACAACATGGCTGCCATGGGAAGTAAGGCTGGTCACAAAGGACAAGTAACCTGCCCAAAGGACTAAATACAAGGCAAAGCCGTAACACACGAAACTGTTCTTTTGAACTCACAATTCTCAGTGCTGGTAGAAACCTATTTCACATAAAGTGAAGTGCCACCAGATTTTTATGGGGGGGGGGAGTCCATATTGGGGTTGTCACAACCAAAAATGTTATTTCCCTTGCTGATGCATGACGTACCCAAGGGTCTTGAAGCAGAACTTCCCAGAGGAGTCAAGGGCAGGCTGGTGCAGGGAGGGGTTTCATGCTAGTAAAAAAAAGAAAAGCATCTTTAACAGCTTTTCAAGTGCTCTAACACCAGGGCTTCACCATTTAGATGTTTTATTGGAGACAACACAGGTCAGCCACGTATGCCAGGTGCCTTAAATTGGCACTGACATGACAAACGGCTAAGGCAGATGGGCTGTTAGCCTGTAGCTACATAGAAACTGCCTACCTTTCTTAGCAAAATAGAAGTTAATACTGAAAACCCACATTTGATGAAATAAGCAATTAAAGAGCAACGCATGCAGATATGCATCCCTGACTCCAGTTTCACCTTGCAATCTGTTTTGAGTTAGAAACCTCACAGCACAAAAAGAAACTGTTTGCACAATATATCTAATGTGTTTGATCGCTACTGCTTTCTTAATTTCAAATGTACTCAAAGGAATGGTACAAATGCCCTCACTTTCCCCCTCCATACAAAGGTACCTGGAAGAAATTAAAATATTTGTCAGGTAAGTGGATATCTTTATTTATTTAAAGCTTTTGTAGACCATCCTTCAAAAAGTCTTAGGATGGTAGTACAATGAAATAAAAATACAGCATCAGAGGACAAAATTCAAATAAAACCCCACTTTAACACTTAAAATATTGGGAAAATAAAATGGTTTTGGCCTGGTGCTGAAATTTAAAAGTGTTGGCACCAGGCACACCTCTCTGGGAAGCATGTTCCATAACTGGGGCGCCACCACAGACAAGGCCCTTCTCTGGGTAGCCACTATTCTGATCTCCTCCAAAGAGGGCTCCTGAAGAAGGACCTCTGATCTAGATCTTACGGGGTGGGCAGGAGGAGGCGCTTCTTCAAATATCCAGGTTGTAGGCCATTTAGGGCTTTATAAGTCATAACCAGCACCTTAAATTGGGCCGGGACTTCAACTGGAAGTCAGTGCAGATGATAAAGGACCAGTGTTTTATGCATATATCTGCACATCCCTCTTAGCATCCTGACTGCTCTATTCTGCACCAATTGAAGTATCTGACTGTCTTCAGGTCAGCCCCCATAGAGCATGTTACAATAATCTTTTAGGACTTGGGTATGGATGGAATGAAAAATGCCACCACCAAAACATGGAAAGATACAATTCCTTTGATTTGCTGACATGCTTGGTCATGGTCTTAGAATGGAGGGAAGAGACCTATTGGTTACTAAACCTATACTTGTTGGTATTAAAGTATGCATATCTAGCTATCTGTAGAATGGCTATCCATGCATATTTTTGTTGCCTTGACAGTCATAATCCTATTTGTTCCATACTGTTATCCAGAATTATTTCCCATGGAGGGACTTAAGAAGAAGAGAGGAAGCAAAAGCAAACTTGACTCTCTCCTTCTATTTGAAAACCTGAACTTGTTTCAGTCTCTAGTCTAACAGCTCCTTATGGCCCACCTGACATCCACCTCTTACCTCATAAAGATAGCTTTATAGTTAATACAAAAAAATTAAAAACCCACCAACACCCTGACTTGCCTAGCGCTAGGACTGTCATCAACAAGCCAAGAGTATCATCAATAGCAACTGCTCAGAGAATGACCACTGTTTACAATATGATTGTCACTTCTTCCGTTTAATCTCCTTCTGACCTCACTTGTACCCAAGGATTCTCTTTCCATCTCCATATATAAATAAGAAACATTCAACAATACCCCATATATTAGGGTGTGATTCGAGGTATGTTTAGACAGAAAGATGCCCTACAACTTTCAGAATGCCAGTTTGCTATGCCAGCTGCAGCATGCTGACATTTCTAGGTCTTCTTCTCTCTACTGACATGCATAGGCTTGTCCTCGTAGCTGCTCTTCCATCCTGCCTTGGTCCAACAGCCTGCAGCTCAAAAGCCTGCATTTCCCATCACCACCAGTGCAATTTAGGAATGAAATAGCCACATGACATGTCCTTATTAACTTTCATTTTTAGTGCTACACTTTGGTCGATATCCTCAAATACTTAAGCTACCTTAAGTTGTTCTTCACCAAAATGAATTCATTGTCGTACAACAGTGTCATAATAAATGTATTGGAGAGCTCGCTTCTTGCTAAAGAGCTAGGCAGCTGTATCATTCAAAAAGATATGGTGGGTGGTTGATAGACATCTTAGAATGCTGTGTGTTAAAAGATAACAATAGAGTAATTATTCTAAATGAAGTAATTTAATTGAAGTTCTTTTTATTGTCCATGGTCCTTGAGGGTAAAGAGACCTTCTGATAACTCTTCCCCTTTATTTATTTTTGTATCATCAGCCAAAAGTAATATCTGATCATATTTGTCATGTAATCTTTCTCTTATCAAGCTTTGGTTCCTATAAGATTAAAAGTACTCATATATCACTGCTCCCTTATCTGCTAAATTGGCAACAGTGGATGGAGAGCAAACATTATATAATCTTTCCTATTGTTTTAATTCATTGTTAAGCCACAATACGTTTGAATATAAGGTGTTGGTTATATTTCAATCTAAGTACAAGGCACGTTTTAGAATTTTGCAAGATAGATGCTCAGGCTCTCAGTAATCTTTTTCCCCCTCATAAATGCTGGCTCATGAAATAAAATGTCTCCTAATAATTACAAGATTCCTGCCAGTGATTTTGCTATGAGGGGGAAAAAGCCTTTGCTCCAGGTTGAACAACATGACGATAGAACCAAATGCTTTTTTTATCTTATGAAGATATTTAAACTTAATTGGGTAAAAAGAAATTAAACAACCCAACATCATTATAGCATAAACATAAACGGCTTTGGACCATTTGGGAAAATTGGATTTTCTCTATGCAGAATATATTGCTGAGTAGACTGGGCCTCTGTGTAGCACATTATGCTATATGGCTTCAGAATAAAGAAAAGGCAAAACTTGCATGTACAGTCATATAATCTTAGAATAGTAGGGTTGGAAGGGTCCATCAAGGCCATTGAGTCCAACCCACTGCTGTTGCAGAACACCAAGTCACACCATCCCACTCCGATGGCTGTCCAGTTTCTTTCTGAATGTCTCTAGTGTGGGAGAGTCCACCACTTCTCTAGGCAGCTGGTTCCACTGTTGTATTGCTCTGACAATGTGGAAGCTTATCTTCATGTCCAGCCTGAATCTGGATTGCCTCAACTTGAATTCATTATTCCATGTCCTACACTCTGGTATCAGCAAGAGGAGATCTTGACCTTCCTTTTGTGACAGCCCTTGAGGTGCTTATAGAGGGATATCATGTCCCCCCTCAGTCTTCTCTTCTCAAGGCTGAACATGCCCAGTTCTCAGTCTCTCCTCATAGAGCAGTGTTTCCAAAGCTTGGATCATTTTTGTTGCCCTCCTCTGGACCCTCTCTGATTTTTCTGCATCTTTCTTAAATCTTGCTGCCCAGAACTGGACACAATATTCCAGGTGAGGTCTGACTAGTGAGGAGTATAGAGGAACTACTACTTCTCATGATTTGGAAATAATATTTCTGTTGTTGTTGTTAGTCGCAAAGTCGTGTCCGATCCATCACGACCCCATGGACAACATTCCTCCAGGCCTTCCTGTCCTTCACCATCCCCTGGAGTCCACTTAAGCTCACACCAAGTGCTTCAGTGACTCCATCTAGCCACCTCATTCTCTGCCATCCCCTTCTTCTTTTGCCATCTATTGTGCCCAGCATTAGGCTCTTCTCCAGGGAGTCCTTCCTTCTCATTAGGTGGCCAAAGCATTTGAGTTTCATCTTCAGTATCTGGCCTTCTAAAGAGCAGTCAGGGTTGATCTCCTCTAGGACTGACCAGTTTGATCGCCTTGCGGTCCAAGGGACTCGCAGGAGTCTCCTCCAGCACCACAATTCCAAGGCCTCAATTCTTCGGCGCTCAACCTTCCTTATGGTCCAACTTCTGTTAATGCATCCCAAAATAGCATTTGCAGTCAGCAGTGGCTGGTGGTTCCTGTATCAGTGGGGAACTGTGGACCTGAAAAGGCTATCAATGGAGTCAAACTTATTTTGGGAATAGGGGTCAGCACCATGGAATGCTCTTTGAAAATTCAGGAGTACTTTAGCAGAGCTGAGACTTATGTGCAAACTTGCCTGTTCCTAGAGACATCTGATCTGGCCATGGTGGCCCATGCCTTTAGATATACCCTATTTGGACTATTGGACCTGGTCTTGAATGCTGAAGTCAGAATGTTGACCAGTTCTGGTTATGGGGAACATGTGACTCTTTTTATAACAGCTTCACTGGATACTGCTCTGCTTCTGGGCAGAATTCAGAGTGCTGAACTAGATATCTGTCCAGCCCTGAAAATTTTCTGGAGAGATACTTCTTTTGAAACTGCCACCATCAGAAGAACATTTGGTGGCCACATGAGAGAGGAACTTTACAGTGGGCACATCTAGCCAGTGGAACTCCCTTCCAAAGGAACTAGTCTACTTCCTCTCCAAAGGCAGGCAAATTCCACTTTATTTGAGGAGACTTTTGGCCTAAAAGTAGGTCTGCTGGGTTGCGTGCTGTTTTTATTCTGGAATAGTTGTGTTTTATTTTAAACATGTCTTAACTGTGTTTTAAGCTATTTTAAACTGTGTTGTAAATCATCTTGATTGCCACTTAGAAAATGGTATAAAAATGAAATAAGTAAATAGGCACAGAGTGGTACTAATTAAATAAATAAATCCCAATTTCAAGACATACTCATGGATACTGAGTACTAGCTGTGGATTCAGGAAAGAAATCCTGTGGTCATCATGGACAATGCATATCAATGACAAGGACAAGCTGTATTCACTCTTGAGCAAGAGAGAGACTGGAAATGATTTGGCCAGTATTACAACCTTTAAAAGTGGGTCTGTGTAGCAAGCATTTCCTGTATGTACTGAAAAAGTCAGAAAACTGTTTAACAGTGCAGTTATCTAAAAGTGTATGTAGAAGTCCCACTAACATTCTTGCTGGTGAGTGTGTGAAACTCAACAGTTCAATCTCATGCCTGTTTCTCTGGAGCTAACTCCCTTTGTTTTCAGAGGAACCATGTGATGCAGTCATATGCCCACTTAACTGGGTCTAATCCCCATTGAAAATGGAAGGGTTTATTTACACTTGAATAAACAGGCATGGGTTGCACTGTTAGTCTCTTTAGCTGTTTGCACCAGGGCACCCTTCCTGTTATCCATGCCGAAGGCCTGGTTGCCGCAGGATCTTGCAGGTCACCAGACACATTTACACCGTCCCACAGAGATGAATGTACAACGCACCATAAGCAAAGGGAAAAAGCAGACACAGTGCATGGTGAGCGGTCTGCAAAGCAGCTTATCCCAGTTGGTTTATGCAACGGAAAGAATGATGCTCATGGTGATGATAGTTCCATGAAGGGACAGCCCCTATCTGGCAGCTCTAAATTACAAGCCCTTGATAGCCCAGTTTACAGGCTATTTAAGACAAAGTTCTTGGAGTTAAGCCATTTCCTCTCCTGATCCTGTTAAGCTGAAATATTTGACTGTATGCCAATTTACTGAATTGCCTTCGATTGGATTACATCTGTGTACTTCATTGAAACTCATAGCTATATCCATAATCTTATTCCACTGGTACCAAGTTGTTTAAAGTCACATAATATTCTTTATCCGTATAGCGGTTTGTGCCATTTGATTTGGTATAAGTTTTACTGTGACCCAGCTCTGTGAATTACTGGAAATAAAGGAATATGTCAACTGTAGAGCTATATCATTAAATTAAAAAGATGCATTTTAACCATTCTAGAACAGTTCGTATATCCCATCGAAAGCTGGCTATTCCAATTTTCAACTTCAGGTAACAATTACTGGCCATTCTCTGTTTTATCTCCCCCAGGAGGGATATTCTCAAAAGGTAGTGGGGGAATTTCATTTTACCACCAACTCAGGAGCCTCTGGGCCATCTTTTGTTATCACAATTGTAATGGGATTGTTCCCCATGCTTCATAACTTGTTCTCCAGGGTGACAACAATTCAAAAGACGTTTCCAAAGACAAGTTTGGATCACTGCTAATTCTGTTAACTGGATGCAACTAATCTTGCAGTGCCTGAAAAATTCTTGCTTTTTAAAAATACATTTGCAGTGTTATGGTTTTACAACAAAGTGACAAGTCATTAGGAAGGCAGTGGAGGTTATCTTACGACTGAGGTTATTGCAAGCCACCTAGAATATTTCAACTACCTAACAGTGGTGTTTTGGATGGGCAAGGAAGGAGACTGAAGATTTGCCAGGATACCTCCTATCTTGGTGCCCCATCTCCCTTACCACTTATCCAAGGTCATTTTCCAATCCCAGAGAAATAGTTGGCATGCTTATTCTGAACTGGCAGAGAGGAAGGGAAAGGGAGAGCAGATCACAGATCCCCAGCTCTGAGGCTGCAGTACTATTTCTCACCTAGAATCTAGGAATGCAGAGTATTCTATGGGACTCTAGATCTCCTGCTAAATTTTAGCTCTTGCCGTATAGTACTAAGGACAAGCATATCATGCTGAAAAATTGCATCATTGGTCAAGTTGTCCAGAGAGGTTGTGGCACTCATTTTTCTGACATTGTTCTTTAAAAAGATAGATCAAGGGTCCTTCCAGGCTAGGAGTTGCCATTGCCTGTGACCTCTGCACCACTTCTGACTTGCTGTTTTATTAGGCAGAGTGACGTGGCCATCTTGTACAGCTGAGTACGGATGCCAGGGAAGTGCTGGGGAATTTCTTGCTTATGTTCATTTATTTATTTATTTATTTATTTAGAGAATTTCTAGGCCGCCCCATTTGCCGAAGCCTCAGGGTGGCTTACAAATAAATAAATTAAAATACATAAATAGCAATATAAAAGACACATAACTGTATAAAATAAGTCGCCCTGGCCAAAAAAACTTTAAAATAAAACTAACATTAACAATTAAAATGATGCTTGAATAAAAAGGTCTTCGCCTGGCGCTGAAAAACAAATAATGACGGTGCCAGGTGGACCTCTCTGGCTTATGTTTTCTGGCAGGAAGGGGGAATCTGCTATTTTTTTAACCTCAGTTTCTAGAAAATGCCAGGTTTTGGTATGATACACAATGATTTGGGCAGGGAGGCAACAATTATTGCTTTATCTCCAGCAGCGATATCATTGGTCAACAATATTGGTCAACAATATTTTGCTGCTGGAGATAAAGCAATAAATGTAGGGTCCTGAGAAGTCTAGCTTCATTCCTTCTCCCACATAAGGTTCTGGTCCTCAGTGTGATGACAAAAATGTCAAGGGGCATGAAACAGGGTAACCAGTTCACCAGCTTAGCTTTCTCCTGGTACTGATAAGAGAACCATGCTAACTATTCATAGGCAAGATATGTCAGTGATTTCCATACTTTCTACCCTTCAGGAACTCTTTCTCTATTGATCTTTCTGCTAAGAAATCCCTGACCATTGACCATGAAGCTTGATTTTTGCAGAGCACCGTAGCATGTTCTGCACTCAGTTGATAAAGGAGCATCTTCTCTGCACATCAATTGATAACAAACACAGAAGGGACCCAGTAGAGCTGGGCATTACAGGGCAGTTAGTTAGAGGCAAGCTGTCCTTCAAGAAGTGTGTCTGTTATTATTAATGTTCTTATTGAAGAAACAGAATTCAGAATCCTAAGAGCCAAATGTTACCCAGAATACACTTGGAAATGCTCTACGTTATGCAAAAGTAATCTGAAAACTCCCTTTATCCCATGGTACATTTCTGATGTCAGCCTCACTGATGGATGAGATGTCCACGATCCAAGGCCAAAATCAAGTTCTTCAGGGCAGGCTAGTTATCCATCTCTACTCCATTCATCACTACTCTCCATATCTCAAATAGAGCCTGTGATTATTCATATTTGGTGTTGTGTTTCTTTCCAAATCCATAACTGATAAACTATTCTGCTGAGAGAAGTAATTTCTGATTATGATGATTTTCCTTTGAAGCTGAGATCAGAATGCATTATATAATGTGTAAAAGCAGACCTCTGCCTCTTGCTGTGTGGTGGAGAAAAAATGTACTGTGAGATGATGCAAGACATTTTTGGCTGCAGAAATAGTGACTGAGTATAAACTGTACCACTTTTCATTACCTATAATCATGCAAATCCATCCTAGCTGTATTGAAGCTAGGATTTTAGAGCTCAGTATCTCAGATATTTCACAAGTTTTCATTGCCTGAAAAATATGTATGTGCTGAATCAAGCCAGGGATATCCCCCCTCCCCAACCCACCATCAGCACAGTTTTATCTGCATCATAAACGTATATGGGCTTATTTCCACTTTCCTTCTATGCAGCATTTGACTGGAAATGCTGAAAGAAAAAGAAAGAAAAAGAGAAAAGAAACCCTGAACACTTTATATTCAAGACCCTATTAAAAACAACTTTGTTTTTAAAGACAGATTTCTTCATTTCATGTATATTTATGGTTTGTGCTCTATAGTCACATATTACCAAATGCCTGTTCTCCATTGTAAAACAAGGAAGAATTCTTGGCAACTGGTACTCTTACTGTAGCATAGGCTTTCATGGACCAGAACCTGTCCTGGCATGTGCAAAAAGTATTACCACTTGAGTAGAGCTCCATCCTTCCAAGTTTATGGGGCAAGCGGGGGTGGGGGGCTGGGGTGATAAACAGTGGTGTATGATTAGGGGAAGGGGGGGAGCAGGCAAAGGCCTTGAAATGCAAGGAATTTCTGGGTGTGTTCTGTTTCTACATAAGGAAAGGTATACAAACAGAATGGATTGAAGGATTTCTGGATGTTACCACTATTTGTTCTTGCTGTACTAACATCTAAAGAAAGGCATTCTGTAATTGGAAAGCTACTCCCAGCTTTGAGGAGGGACAATAGAATGAAAAGCATTCTCTTTATTTCTTTTTTTAAAGAATGTCTGCTGTTTGATATTGATAGGAACATAACCTTGGAGACCAAAACATCTGCAGTGGTATCAGCAATGGTATCAGATATGGTATCTCAGTGGTACCATATCAGTGGTATCTCATGTGTTTTCCAAGTGGAACCTGCAACCGAACATGGCTGTGGTGGAGTGGCCTTTTGCAAAAGACAGTTCTCTCTTTGAAGGTGTCCTGTAACTGAAGGGCTGTCCATTCCAATTCCACTTCAGAGACAACACTTCATAAGAACTGTTCTTTATGAACAACTCGCCCCTGCACAGCAAATTCAACATGCAGGTAGATCAAATACCTGGTCAAAGTCTTCCTTTCTCTGTTGAGATGTACTTCTTTCTATTTAAATTATCATAATCATTTCTAAATGCTGATATATATTTGTATAAGCAGATTGTTATGCAAATCACCATCTTCTTCTGTCCTCTACTATAAAACAGGACTTACTCCTGTATAGATATGCATAAGGTTGCTTTGTTAATGGCTGTATAGGACCACATTTTGCAAAACCATATGAGGAGCTTCAGTTATGCAACACACAACTAACATTCTCTTCTTACCACCACTCTGTTCCATGCTTCACAACTGTTCCTACATTTCTGACATGGTAGAAAGCAAAAAAAAAAAAAAAAGCTTTCCCCTACACAAATTTGTTTATCAACGGTGATTTTAAAAGCATTGCATGTTTGCATGTAAAACTCATGTAAATCATAGCAACATCATGTCTTCCATTGCAACATGCAGCTTGCTTAAGCACCTCTGATATAAAAACCATTGGCTTGGGAATGAGTAGCATTTTTTCCAGGGAAGGATAACATTTTTAAAATATGAAAATTGAACATCTTTATATATCCATATGCTTGGCTAGCCATGCCCTGACCCTAACATGTTAAAAGAAAGAAGAAGAAGAGGAAAAGGGTGCTGCCTTGACCAGTGCTGACTTCAGAGGGACTCACCATGCCCATACTGACCCAGATGCTGACACTGGGCCAATTTGTTCCTGCTTGCCCCCCCCCCCCCCCCCCCCCCCCCCGCGTCCCCCCGGCCCTTTTTTTTCCCCCTCCCCCCCCCCCCCCCCCAGTAGCCACTCTCTGGGTAGTCCTTTACTTCCTGGGTAGTCCTTTACATGAATTGGGGAGTTCTGGACTTTGCCCCTGACTTTGTCCAATCTAGCTGCACTGTGGGGTACACTGAGATGGGACAAGGTATATATCCACTCTTTCACTAAACAAAGTGCAATGCTGGCCCAGCATGTTGAAGGAAGGAAGGAAGGAAGGAAGGAAGGAAGGAAGGAAGGAAGGAAGGAAGGAGTCCCAAAGTTCCCAGCATGCCTTAGCCAGAATGTTTGTTTAAACATGCATCAGACTGCCTCCAAGGTTGCTGGACCACTCTGTATAGAACCTTAGCAAGGTAGCAATGAATTGGGAGAATGGATTCCCCCAGAAGACTGCTTGTTGTGTTGAATAAAACACCTATTTCTTTACCATGTGTCTAGAGACAGAGATATATGAGAAGCTATAAAGGCCTAATTACCAGTAGGTAGTCATTCTTATTAATGTTTGTACCTCAGGAAAAGAAAAGGGGGGAATACAATTTAAATCTTCAGTAAAATGTAAATGTGCTTTAACTTGCTTTAAATTCATTTTGGTGGGGGGAATAGTATTTTTGTTAAAGGATAGTGCATTTGAAAAGAAAATATTGCCCTAGCTGTTTACTTCTGTATATATTATTCCTTATAAGTTGTGCATGAATTATGCACAAATACTTAAGTATGGAGCACGCAGTGCAAATTTTAACATTTCAAAGGAGTCTCCTCATCATTATGGGAGGCAACCATCCTATATCAGCTCTTCCAAATCCTTGAGAAAGAAGTTCTGTAGCTCAGAATTCAACTGGAAGCTTTCAGCTTTTGACACAAGCTACCTTTGCAGTATACCACTGAAGGAGGTTAAATGTTTTTAATGGATCCCTCTGAGAAATAAAATAATTGGCATGGAACAGTCTTGCTCATCTTCGACTTCCCATAGGGTGAAAATGCGATGTTTCATTTCCTTCAAGAGTAAAGGACTTTGGATGATAGCTTCCCTATATATGGAACAGTTCCCAAAAGAGGGAATACCCATTTACTACCATATCCAGTGTTGTGTACTGTACATGGGTGGGGAGATCCTGCTAAATTTTGCAGCTGCTATTATTCTCTGTAGTATATTAGAGAACCATCTATAATATTGCCTTGTACTATATATTGCCTCTTCCTTATTCAGATTCTGTGAGAAAGACTACCATTCATGTTGACCAGAGTTACCACTTGGCCAGAACACTGTGCTCGTAGCAGCAAAATCCATGTTGGCACCAAATAGGTTTCTAGGAGGAGGGCATTTCATCGCCATGGAGCCACATCCATGCATCCACTCATTGTACTGATTCCAATGAGGAGAGCCCTCCAGACAGAACTTCAGACTTAGGCAGGTATACGGAAGGAGAGGTGATCCCTCAAATACTTGACTCAGCAGTGACAAAGATGAAGCTAGCTATTCTCCAGTTAAGTAGCTAATTCTTTGGAGATACAATCTCACCCAGGGCAGTTAATTGCTCAGTTCACAGATCTGGGAACTATCAACCCACATAGCTTCTCTTTTCTCATGATTCTCCTTTGGTTCATTGACCATTATCCATCCTGTTGTAAGGTTCAGAGATCATTCCAGCACTCACATTGGCAATGATAATAGGGAGAAATATCATTAGAGCATTGATGGCATCCAACTGCATACTCATGTAGAGTTTCAGGTAGTTGTTAAGCACCTGTCTGATATTTAGAGAATAGCACCCTGCAGCCCCCAGCTTTGCCTGAACAAAAAGCTCCCAATGTACCCTTTGTAACCACCTTACAGGTGCTACTGTATAGTATTTGAAGCCACAGAAAAACCAAAGAGGATCAACTGGGACATATTCTTCACCATGAAGTGGCTCATCTGTCACCATGGCCAGGATTGTTTCAGTTCCAGATATCAGGCTGACACCAAACTAGTTTGGTTTAACTGGGCCAGCTAAATCTGCACTATGATCTGTGCCTCATCCCGATACTTCTGCATGGTAAGCTGAGTTGGGTTGGACATGGGGCAATAAGGATGGAATGATCTCATGTGCTTCTCCTCCTGCTTAGGCACAATATTTCCTCATGCCACCACAGCCACGTCGATCAGGGTGCAATCTTAGTAGAAGATTTCTTCCAGATGAACTTACACATTTCTTTGTATATTTAGGCTGCACCCAGTTCCACTGGTATGATACCTTTCCTACATAATGGAAGAGGGGCTAGAAATATATCGTTATCATGACATTCATTACTACTACTACCTTATCTACTTATGTCTACATGATTTTACCATCCTCCAAAGAGCTCAAAGGAGTGTATATGGTTCTGTGTGAAGTGAATGAGGCTGAGAAAGAGTGATGACTGCCCCAAAGTCATCACAGTGTTATGATTCTCCTGAAGGATCCCTCTTCACAGGAAGAGACAGATATATCCAGGAAACAGGCTGCCTTCCCAAGATGGTGTGGTCCCCATGGGACTTCAGTCTTCAGATCTGCCAACTTGAGAGGCAGAAAACTCAGCTTCCTAGGCAGAGGGGGTTGTGAAAACTCACCTGAGAATATTGCCACCTCAAGGGGTAGGATGGTAGGACTCCTTTAAGAAGTGTTTGGCTACCAAAGAGGACTACTCAATAGGAAAGGCCTTCTTGGGAGCAATGTCTGAAATATGATGCAGCTGAGAGGTGCAATGGGAAACCTGGTGAAACAATTTCTGGGTTCAGACAATAAGGGTAGGTTTGCACAGCATGCCAAGCTACAAAGGGTTTTTTTGTTTTTGTTTTACCATTGTTGGTCTGTCATGTCATCTGAACGCCATCATTGTATTTCATTATATGTTTGGTCTGTTGAAACCATGAACAGAATCAATGGTCAGTTCCCTAACTTTTCCATACCAACACGGCTTGTTGGGTCATCCAAACTTTGCAAGCAAAACTCATCATAGTGCCAAGGCTAGAACCAGAGTGATCCATGGCAAGAGTATCTATTGCCACTCTTGCCAAGAGGCTAGTCAAAGAGTTCTACTGATGGCTGCCATTTTGCAGGGCTCTCAGAGGCATACCTGCTCTAAGGATCTTCCTTAGGGAAGGAATGGGCAATCAGCAGGGTGGTGCTGCAGGAAGGAAATCAGCTGCATGAGCAGGAAGGATAAGAATCAGCTGGGTGCCAGTGATCTGTTGGGGGCTGTGCCAATCAGTTGATTCCCCCTTGCCCCCATGCTTGCCAGAGGGTGGCACTTTCTGCTCTTTGCTGCCTCTTGCAAGAAAGGTGCTCTGGTGGGCACTGAGTTGGGGACACGTCTCTTGCAAGCAGGAGTGAGAAATGAGGATGAGTGAGGGAATCGGCTGAGTGGCCAACCTGTCACTCCCAGCCAGCAATTTTTGCTTGTCCTGCTCATGCATGTCAGGGGCTTCCCTCCGGTTTGGATGGGGGCAAAGGGAGAAACTGCCAAGTAGCATTGCTCCCTCTCTGTTTTCTATGCATGGGTTGTGATATGGATGGCAGGCCCTGACACATCCACAGGGATCTTTGCAACTCTATCAGGATCTAAACCAGCTTCTTTGAATGGCCTAATAAAAGCAGCACATTTTGCACGGGGAAGTACCTGTTGCAAATTTATCTGAGAAGTTTAGATTTAAATAGAAGAGTGTATTATTGCATTCATCATTATTGCAAGTTATGTAGGGAGGCTGCTAAGGCTTGTATTTAAGCACTCTGCAAGAGCTAATCCTAAAATAAAGAGTTAATATGTGAAATACTCAAGCCTGGCAGGAGATTGGTACTTAACACATCTGATAAGTCTGTGCAAAATCTAGTCACATCCTTAATTAACATATGTTGACAAAAGGATTCACTTAGCCGAACAGTTACCATGGTTAACAATCATGCTATTAAAAATAAACCATAGTATGTTGGTTTAGTGGTGAACTGTAGGCAAAGTAATTAAGTGGAATTAAAACATTTGTGTTCCCTGTCAAGATAACTCTCTTACAATCTGAAACAAGTATTCCTTTGACATATTTGGAACATTTTGAATTAGCTAACATTGACTATTATTAATATCTGGGCTTTGCTCCATTTGAATCATATTCATATCCCAGGTATATTTAACTGTATCTTTGAAGATTTGGGCAACATGTTACTTTAAGTCAAGAAGTTAAACATTATATGGAGCTGATTTCTTTAGATGTGAGAGCATTGCATTGTGACCAATCTTTGAAAGAGCTACAGAGCTTCATTTCTTTATATCAAAAGTGTTATGTATTTATAATGGGACATACAGAGGGTTCACAACTCCATGATAACACAACTTGCTTTGCTCATAGGGGCTTCAAAACCTTGCCATCCAAATTAAATGGATTTTGGGAACAGGAAATGACTCAGCCAAAGGTCCCCGATAGCTCTTTCTGGAATGAATGGTGTTAAGCTACATGGGCAAAAAAGTAAAAATCACTCACTCCCTTTGCTCGATTATCTTGTCAGATATTTATCCCCCAAAAAACACAACAACAGGGAATTTATTAACTGCTTTACCCAGGGCTCACTTGACAGAGAGGGACAAACATCTTGGTCAGCAAATGTGAGAGGTGTGTGTGTTTGTGTGTGTGTGTGTGTGTTGTCTTCCTGGTTGCCAACTCTGGCTTTTTCTTGGAGGACAGGGCAGTATATGCCACACAACCTGTCCTGGGCCCACTAACTTAGCCTACTGCATTTGGTGTGGAGGAGGCTATTCTGTCCCCACTGCTGAAATAAGCTTCCTTGCCAGTCCAATCACCTGAATCTGTACTGGGGAGATACCCCATCTTGCCTTTTGCCTTTGGTCTTGAGCTAACCTGGCTTTGTCCTTACACAAGGACCTTCTCTGTGAACTGTTCCACACATTTTGATGCCCTTGAGGAATTCTGGACTGTCCCACTGCAGAGACAGGCTGCTTGGAGCTGATTGCTCACTCATATGCCAAATCCTGAGTGCACAAAGGAAAACACCTTAGTGCAACCCTTCCTGTAATGCACTTGCTGGCAACAGGTGGGCAGCATTCAAAACTGTGACTCCTTTACCCTTCATCTGAAACAGAGCAGCTCAAGGTCACAAAATGAGTTGCCTCTGCGACACAATGGAAGATCAAGAAAAGCTACAGTTAGGAATCCTCTTGGTATTATACTTTTTCTAGATGTAAAACTTGCTATAGCTGTACCATTCCATTCCACTCACAAATCGCATCCCACGGGCATCACCTGTTATTCTCACTTGCGTGTGTGCAAAAATCTGTAATGAAAGAGAAGCAGACTGAGTAGCGGTTGTCACCCCCACCCACACAGCTCCTAACAGCTCTTGGGAGACTTTTTGAAGGCTCCGAAAAGCAGCCCAAGGCAGAAATGTTGTCTCCGAGCTTCTTATTCCTTTTTCCTAGAGGAAACCGAGCGGGGAGGGAAGCATTCTCAATAATCAAGGAAGAGAATTAAACCTGGAAAATAAGGTTTCTGCTAGTGCATTTATTACATAAATGTATGTCACGCTTTCTAGTGAACTCTCAAGGCAGTCGACAGCAATGATAATAGCATAACAGATCACAAGAAAGAAATAATGACTTAATTATAATCATATAGTTGGGTCACTCTTCACACTTATGTAAAGAGGCAGGTTTCAAGTCAATGTCTAAAGATTAACTCTGAAAACATTCACCCAGAGTCAATGGCAGCATCGTAAATGCTCTGCTAGAGGTACCTGGAAGGTGAACCTTAGCAAGATGTGGCACCATCAGAAGTATTGCTCCCAAAGACCTCTAGAACTTGGAAAGGACATAAGGCCTAAGGCACTCCCCAAAGTAACCAAGTCCTAATTTGTTTAGGGTTTTGTACATTAATAATGGAAACCTAAGCAAGACCTGGTAGCTTCTTGGTAGAGAGTGCAGTTCTTTCAGCTAATGTGTAACTAGGAAAGTATGGATTTTGGTAAATCTGTTCCCTTGGTGCTTCACAGTCTGTCAGGTTCCTTTTGTTCCCTGGCTGTAGGAGAACTTGTGCTAATTTGCATGTGCACTGGTACTCTTGGTGAAATGCCCTGACGCGCATTTCCAAATGTGAATCGGTGCAGATCTTCCTAAAAGTGAAAAATGTCCCAATCCCCCTCCTAAACCTGCATTTTCACACTTCAGATTCTGTTGGGAAAAGTGAACTTTGGTTGTATTTTTGTCCCACTTGAGTTGCATATAATTGAGAAAGTTAAAAAAAGTTCACAAGTCTATGGTATATTTGTTACTTGGAAAAAGTCAGTCTGCTGTGGAAACCATGGGCTGGATTCAAAGAATTCCATACAGATGGATTCATAGAATTTCTGACAGCCCTGATTGCTACCTGGTGATGGAAAGCGAGTCCGCCTAGCTGCATTTCAACTGCTTTTTGCACTAGCTGCAGCTCCTGAAACAGGTCTCACTTACTGTGTATGGCAAGCATGTCAGGCTCAGTACTGATACAAATCTATTCAGTTTTGCTCTCCTGTACCTGCACCTTTCATCTCAAGGAAAATAGAACAACACTCTCAAATGACTCTCAGAACATTTGGAACAGGTCTCAGCTAAATGCTGATGTGGATTGAAAGTGCATAGTCACACAGCCTGGACTGCATGGAGATGGTAGCAATTGGCACTGTTGCATGGAAAATAATTGACTGAGCGAATGGCTTGGATCCTAACTTGCTTTTCCATCCTCAGAAGGGGATATGATTTCTGCCAGCAACCCCTCCATCTGTGGTACATTGAATTTATCTGAAGGGGTCTGTAAAGGAACCATGAGATTTCCCCTCTAATACATGCCTGGTATTGTTCAGAGCCACCGGACGTGGTTTTGTTCCATCTGGTTCTGTTCCATCTCTCTGCATGCCTGCTGGAGTGTGTGAACAAGTGCAGAAGAATGATTGCTTTGGTATCAGATGGGCCTGTTTCCCTACGGTGTTCTTAATGAAAGGATGGTGTGCATTATCATACCTGCAAGTCAAACACCAGTCACTTTAAAGATGTAGCTAGCAGTAAGGGTCTCCCCTTCTCCCCTCCATGTGACTCAATACAAAGTATGATGAACCTGATCTTGACTGTGACTCTAGTGGGGCTTTGATCCTTTTCCCACTTCCATGGTTCCACTCCAAGTTGTGACCCATGTGCTTGCACAAGATGACTCATGCTTGCTTTTCGGTAAGCAAAACAGTTATTGCGGATAGCTATCTTTAGAACAATGCATAGATTAACTTTGAGACTGCCTATTATGGATCAGAAAGCAGTAGCTACTGGAGCATGGAAACTTGAGAAAATATTCCATCTGAGAATCCAGAGGCAAAGAGGAAATATATCAGCACCCCCAACTCTCCATGTATATGTTATTTCCAAGGATACCTTTTCTCCTATGAACAGATTTTCAGGGGACTGCAGAAAGAAGGGAAAAGTAGGAGTGACCTATTCCATGATTGTGGATGCTATTAGATCCCAAAGCATCATATTCTGGGTTACTTCCAGGCAAACCTTTTTCCATGTAAGAAGCATGTATATGAGTCTTAATTTTGAAACGACTGGTGAGAAGTCCATTTGGATCAAAAAGAAGCATTTCCAGTGTGCATTTCTTTCTTTTCTCAAGTTAGAAATATTTTGAACCTTTCCTTAAGTGCTCCATTTTAATTCTTTCCATTTTGTGGCACTCTTCATTATCATTTCCAAACAGGCAGAAAGAACCCAATTGCCAAATTGGGTCATAAAAGCAACTGGTTGGAATTTATGAGGCTTATTACTTAACAAGTACAAATATTTTAAAAATCTCATTTTACAATAAAACATGTAATTGTGGTAAGACACTCCTGTGTGTGAGTTATGACAGATTATGTTATACCTCGTTGAGCCAGAAGCATTTGTCCTTAACAACATGCCAGGCATGAAGTAATATACTGTAATTCATGTTCTGTGGTATCTTATTGCTTAAACTGTTCTTTTAAGTTAGTACACTTTCCTCCATCTCAGATCTCCGAATCCACAGAATACGTCAATGCCCATAATTCAAATACTTACCTAAAAGTGCATGAATCTTCAGTATTTCAGGACACTGTGTAAATATATAATTAAATACTATTTTTTCAGTGAATGCATGAAGCATCAGAGGAGTCTCATTATTATACACAAGAGGTTTAAATAATTTAAGGTACAATCCTATGTATATTTAGAGAGAAATAAGTCCTACTTTTCCCAGCCATAGAGAGTCATAGCCCTTTCTTTCTTCTAAACATGCATAGGCTTGCACGCTTAGTTAATTTTAGATAGCCCCAATTTAATGCAGGTTTATATGTCCTGTCAGTCCTGAGCTATGCTATGCATTAAATGTGGACACTGCTGCCAATGTAAAATAATAATATCAATAATATTTGTATACTGCTTCATATAATATGTCTAATCAGTTTACATGCAAAACATTAAAAATTACAATTAAAGTGCATATATAATTCAATACAACACTAATAAATATCAACTTACAAATGTAAGGTGTTTTTTTTAAGATGAAAAATGGTAGAACAAAGCTGTAGCATCCAGCTCAGTGATAAACCTGGGACCGCTTGTATGAATAAATATGTATTCAGAAGGCAGTTCCAACACCCATTTTTGGCATCTCAAACTTGATGAAGGTGTTTAAGAGGGTGGATCCACTACCAAAAAGCTTTGTTTTTACAATGTTAGGGGCTAATATTTTGCTGCTCAAAATAGTTTCCTCTAAAGATTTTAGCCGCCCCCCCCCCCCCCGTGTATGGCACAGCACTCCATTAGTTATTCTAGCAATTATACAAGGCTTTCTGTATCCACAACAGGACCTCACACATGGCTTGGTAGTTAACCAGTAGCCTCTGCAGTTGTTTTAATACAGGTCAAAATGACAAACATGTCCCCTAAGTCCTAGACAAAAGGACGGTGCCTGCTGAACCAAGCAAAATTGGGTATTTCCTTGCCCTGCTTTATTGGCTACCACTGGTGGGATGGAGGGACATATATGATGCTATGACATCATGATAAGGGTCTGCTTGTTATCCTGGAGTCCATATTACAGAAGTGGCAATTAAAAGTTTGGCCATACCTTTAACGTTGGAAGCACATTGATGAGAGATGCTTCCTGAGCTTCAGAATCTTAGCTATGTTTAATAGAAGCACCATGCCCATAGAATTAGTAAGTGGGTTTCACCTGGATATTGACATGTCCTCATAGTAGTGGAACAGTGCGACAGAATGTCCTTAATACCTTTAGGCTGAAGAAAGACTCCTTCAGTTATCCTCCTTTGCACCTGTCCTAATATACCTGTTGAACCTGATGCCACATTCTCCATCAGTTATGTCTGCAGGTGCACCTGTGGATGCTCCCAGGTAACCAAGTATCCCAGCTGTTCAGGGCTCCCTGCCATACTTCTAAGCTTCTCTCTGCTTGCAGAGATGGAACATATGATGCTGGAAGATACAGCACAGGTTTCTCTGCATCGCTTGGGAGTAGCCCCCATTGAACTCAGTGGGGCTTACTTTTGAGCAGTCAAGGTCAGGGTTCTGATACTGTTGGGATGTATGTGGGATGAAATGACCAAAGAAGGTTGCTACAAGTCTTTTCTGGAGCAGAGGTGTCTCTCCCTAAAATGTTCTTTTATTCTAGCATGAAGAACTAAACTCTGTCAATATGTTTGGCTCAACATGTTTACATTGACCAGGATCAGAGATTTATTGACTGATGTGATTTATACCCTGCCTTTTACCCCAGAAATAAATAAAATGGTGCTCAAAATGGTCAACAGTCATAAACTCAAAGTTAACACAGTTTTAAAAATCTTAAGAACAAATAAATAGACAACACAATCAGAAAGCACAACATTAAAAGAAATAAAGTGTGAATCAGCCCAATAGAAGACATGTTAGCAACAGCCCAACTTACACGCCAAAGGTGTATTTGAACACCTACCTCTTTGCCTGCTGGCAGAAGGGCAGCAGAGAGGGAATCCACCTAGTTTCCTTCAGGGGGTGGTTCCAGAGTGTGGAAGCGATCACCAAGAACATCTGCTCAAACATCTCCAGCAGACTTGCCTCCAAACGTGGCAGATCTGAGAGAAGGGCCTCCTCAGAAGATCTTAAAACCCAGCCAGGATCATACAGGAAGACACAGCCTTACATGGAGGCCACTCCCAAGCCATATAGAGTTTCAAAGCATGTTGAGTGCTGCCTAGAAACAGAGCAGTAGTCAGTGAAGCTTCTGTGACAGATGAGTCTGGCATTCCCTATAGCCAGTACTGGCCATCATTCTGGCTGCAGCATTCCAGATCAGCTGCAGTTCCAAACAATTTTCAGTGCCAACTCTATGCTACAGTAGGCCATGTGTGATGCAACTGATGGTCAAAAGGAAATGGCTGAAGAGGCCTATTTATAAACCCAGTTGCCCGCAACAAGGTTTCCAATCCCTGGAGCCCTTTAAGGGTATTCAACCAAACACCCTTACAGAGATATACTCTGATCTTCATTCTGAGTATGTGAGGATCTAAAGGGCAGTGAGACACAAGGGTATATCTCAGTCTTGAATGGAACAGTAACACTGGGTTATGCAAATTGTGACTTTCCATACTGAATGCCGTCCACTGGGTATAAATGGTGGCCCACCCAGGACTTAATGAGTACCTTACCTATTTGAATCTTCAAGTCAGAGGAGCTAGGAAGTACCTGAGACACCGCCAGACATGGCTGGTGGTGTCCTTGTTTTGGTGTCTCTCTAGGTGTTCATTTAAGCTACAGTAGTTTTCTCTGATAAGCATATAATGAGGTCCAGAATCCTCCAGCCAAATTGTCTATGGGTCCTTGTCCAGCGGAGCAACTGACACATAGTATTAATCTGCAGAAGTATTTCTTGCATATGTGTATGTATTTTTAAAAATTCATCTGTTGACAATACCACTGAGCTCCATGTCTGCAGAGGGTCAGATGGAATTCTTTAATTAAAAAGAAATTAAATGCTAGCAATGCATCTGTGCATCTGTATAGCAGCATGTGTGTTGAGCTCTTAAAAAGTAAGATAAATGTGTAGTCAATGCTTGGAAAAGCAGAGAACAAGCTAAAACATCCATTGTGCTTCAACATATTTTTGTGGTTCAATAGTGTGTTAAAATTTACATTGCCATGGTTCATCCTCAGAATAAATCCGATTCCTTTCAGAAAGGTCTGATTTGTTTGAGTAAATGTTGCTGAGCGTTAATATACTACAAAGAAATGTAGGCATTTGGGAACCATTTTTCAGCCCTAAAATAACCCAAAGGCCACTACAAACTCAAAGTTGTAAAAGCAAAATAAATCTAAAAGCTCTAAGCTGACTTCCTAATGGCCTAGGAATACACACCACAGCTCCTTCTTGAATTGACATTTATTTACCAGTTTTTGTAAGCTGAAAAAGAATCCTGCAATTAGAAGAAAATGAAATTTTGGCCACGTTTATTTTAGTTGTGGCAAGGAGTATGCCTTATGGGTTGTTTTAAGGTGTAAAGAAGTAGAATAATGGATGGCACTCAAAATGTATGTAACTTTTCATCAAAGGCTTTTGGAAAAAAATAATTTTGCTTTACAATCCATTAGGTTTGGATATACTTAAATGTATAACAGTGCGCAGATCAGGAGGATCTCAGTGGACTCTAGTGCTAATGTGAATGATGTTCTGTTCGTGCCATACTATCTAGTGCAGAGCCAATAATGTCAGCTGGTATGGTGTGTTTTCTGGAGAACCCTGTTGTATTGGCCAATGCTATTAGCACCATGTTAGTGGTCACTTGTGCTAGTGCAATGCAGATTATGTTAACACTACCGTCAGTTTGGATACTATCTATTATTGCATTCTTACACCGAAATGTTCCAGTGAATCAGCCTACTGCTTTCAGTTATGGATGGACAAATACTCAAACTTGATTTCTTCTCCATTTCTCCTTTTTTCCATTCTTAAATTCAGTTCATCCCAAACTTTGAGAGTTTTTCCCATTTTCAACTGTAGCTCATCCCAAACTTTAATAATAAAAAACCAGTTCATCTGAAATTCATCTGAATTTTCCTAATATACATTTTTGTACAGACGTTTTCATATATACATATACATATTCCTTTCATGTATTTAATGCTATTTTAATATTTGTGTGCACCTTCCCCTAATGTACATATTTTGACCAAAGAACTCCACTGCAAAATTTGGAGAAACATGAATTTTGAAGGGTAACTAAGTTTCAGCTCATGGATTAGAAGAGAAGAGCAAAGCATTAGAATGCCAACCTACAAATTTCTCCCCAACCTCTAGTTTCAGTAGAACATGGTTCCAAGTTTTCAGGACTGAAGCCAAATCTGTTTTGGAATTCAACCAAGATATTCAAAAGTCACACAGATTGGCATAGTTGCTTATGTGAATATGAATGAAATAATCTGCTTCCTGCCACCACACTCTCGATTTGCAAGGTGGGACTAAAATTCCTGCCTCTGATTCAACCTGTTCTCAATTTCTCACCTTGCAGGCTGGGATGAGAGATTAGCTGCCTGATGTCCTATGTCATTGCCCTGTCTCGTCCCACATCCAGTGAGCTGTGACTATTGAACTTTATGCTGCCAACACTATTCTCTTCGGGAACGTTTGAGCCAAGATCTCCACTAGTCCCACAGATGGCACCATTGCTTACCATGCGTGAATATCCCAGAAATAATATGGGCACCCACTAAGGGCAAGAAATAGGCCGAGTAGAGAAATTCCAAAGCAGCGACAGGTCAGGTCCCTAGCCCCAACAATCATGTTGTGGGTACAAGCGGGCATATCAAGGAATGGGGTTGGATGTTCACTTGATGCTCCTAACCAATGATGTTTTGGCAGAATGCTTTGCGTAGCCTCCATGCATATGTTCCATTTTGACCTTCAGCTAAATGCATGAAGGTTGAGAAGAAGAACTGATACCATCCCCTTTCCAAACACACACTTCATTGCCCATAAGAACCAAATATTATCTCACTGCTTCCCTGGTCCTCATCAGAAATGTGAGGGAGCAGTAAACCATTGGAGTACAGGTCACTTGGATTATTCAAGGAAGGCCTAGTTTCTCGCTCTTTCTATCTCCTGGATATAGAAAACATCCTAAAACCATCTTCCTCATCCGAGATGGTATTTTCCCACCTGGCCAAAATAATATGTTGACAGAATTGAAGCATATTTTTAATGGGTCCCTGGATGAAACATGTCTTCTCATCAGAAGGCGCTTCTCTACCTCTTGATAGAACCCTTGATGAGTGGTTGGGTATGGTAGGAAAAGTATTCATGTTTAGAATCTTGGCTTTAAAAAATAATGAAAGCAAGAGTCTTAATTTTGGGTCAATGGCCAGGGCGGTGTAGTGGTAAGAGTGTGGAACTGGGACTCAGGACATCTGGGTTCTGGTCTCCACTCAACCATGGAACTTACTGAGTGACTTTGGGCCAGTCATGGACTCTCAGCCCATCCAACATCACAAGATAAGACTAAGAGGAAAAGGAGAATTAGGTAAACCACCTTGAGTTCCTTGGAAAGAATAAAGGCAGAATGTAAATGTAGTAAGTAAGTAAGTAAGTAAATAACTAAAGAGTTGATTCTCTGCACAGATATTGCAATAAATTGCCATTATAACAATATTTGTTGAGATAAACAAAGCACGAAAGCTAGTTTTACTTGTTCATGAAATCCCTCAATCTTCCTTGGGTAGCAATATTATGGTTGCTTAGAACTATTCTTCCCTTCCTCTGGCTAATTTTCCTGCAAAATTCCACTTTTGTGGAAGTTGGTGAACGATTCTTATCCGAAACATTTTCTTCTTTATATCAAGATCCACAAATCTTTGTGAGCCTTGGGGAGTTGGACAAGAGAGGGTTAATGGGGCAACAGGTCTCCAAAGGGGGTGGAACCTGTTGGCCAGGAGCACCCTTTCCTTTGGCCAACAGAGGTGGTCTGTTGGCCCGGGAGAACTGGGATACTGTAGTGGGTAAGGCTTGGGACCAGGGCTTTGGAAAATTGGCTTGTACTCTTCTCATGGCTGTGAAGCTCATGGGGTGCCTTTAGGCCAGTCATTGAATTTCAGCCCAATCTGCCTCACAGGGTGGTGGTTGTTGTGAGGACGAAAAGGGCAGGAGGATATAAATGTAAATATATAAATGCAGGGTATAAATGTAGTAATAAGGGTGATGAAATGGTTAGCCAATTGCTCCTTAGTACAGGATACTTTTGGAAACTCTTTCCAAAAACTCTGAAAAACACTCAGAGAAGGGAGAATTCCCCCACTCAGCATTGGTTGAGGTAATGCAGGTGTTGCATCAGAGGAGAAAGGGTAGGTTTTGCCTCTTGCACAGAGGAAGAAACAGAGGTGAATTGGGGCCTCTAACCTTTTTAGCATGGCAGCTTTCCTAGGAGATCAGATATGGGAACTCCTGACTCTGGTGATCTGTTTGTTGGCTTCATCTGTACCTCCACCTATGCTTAACCCGTAAAGCAGGGGTGGGCAATTTGTAGGCCAAAACATTTGAAGGGTCTCAACTCCTATCAGGCCTAGCTAGCATAACCAATGCTAAGGAATGATGGGAGTTGTAGGACAAAACATCTGGAGGGTTCCCACTCCAGCTGCACATCAAACCCAAGTAACTGTTGCACCCCTGGAACTTCCAACTGCATAGAGAACAGGGGCATATCTGAAAATGTATCCAGATTTGCTGGCCAATGTGCCTAAAGGGAAGGCAGGTTTAACACCCCCATTTGATCACGTCAAAATTCCATCCATTCTGAAAGAGAATTTCCCTCAATGCAAGCTAAAAATATTTGCTGTTGCAACACTGGAGAAGTTAGCCTGTTAGTAGTGCCCTGCAGACCTGTAGCTAAGTGGATGCTTTTCATTAGCTTCTTGTTAAAGGCGCATCCTAATTAATCAAGTCCATAAACTGTGTTTCTCAATTAAGATTTGCTGAGCAAAAGAGTGCAGCATGGCAGAGCACTGCACATCTCTCTGGTGCACTAGGCGGTAAACCTACAAAGCTGTCAAGCCGGATGTGCTGTAGGTCTGCATTTTTAAACCATGGGAACTCCTTTCTCCTCTGGAAGAAAAGAGGAAACCGCCAAGTTTGCTGCAGTAATATTTCAGCAAGGACTAGTAGCTATCGTTTAATGGGAGAGCACCATCTGTGTGTAGGCTAATTTATATCATAGAGACTGCCACAAGTTTAACTATGGCAGTGAGAAAAGCACTACGCTAATGAAATATGCGGGAAATGGCTAGAATAAAGGAAGAGTGAGAGGGGAGCTTAATGACCTCATTTTTAAACAAAAATTCTATGTAGGGAGGGGCTGCATTTTCTTCTGGTAGAAATAATAAATGAAGAGACTGAGATTGTTAGAACATAACATTAAAATGCCATTATTTTATGGGTATACTTTATATTATTCCATGGGCAGAAATGTGATTCTCTCGTTCTCTCACTCCTCACTCCAGGTGACATAAAGCTTGCCTTTTATGAAGCAAGGTTCATTCTGAAGGAGGTTTCTAACTGCTTGATGCTTCCTACAAAACTTAGCATTTGTAGCATGATTTTGAGAAATAAGAAAGGCCAAAGTGCTTCACAAGCATGTTGTAATCCTTACAACAACCCTGTAAGGAAGAGCACAGTCACTATTGCAGCATTGCCAATGTGGAGCAGAGAACAGGTGACTTGTCTTTCGGGCTGTTTCTAACCCATGTGCCTGGATTCCTGACTGGATAGACCAGATTTCCCAATGCTAGTTCAGCATGAGTGCAGGGCATCCCCTCCCTCTAGTCCTCATATTAGAGGAGATCACTGGAGTTTGTTTTTGAATGTAACTGCACAATACAGTTGTAGGATCACACCCCCCAGCTCTAACTTGAAACTGGACAAAGGAGAGATAAATAGTCCCTGGCAATCTGAGATTTCAGAAGTGATTGTGTGATGTCAGGAACTAGAGCCTTCCCCTTTCAGAAAAGATGTTACTATTATGTCTAAAAACAAAACCCTAAAGTTTTGATTTGTGGCTGGCATTGTGGTAAAAACATGTTGAGTTTTTAGATGGATGCAGCAAGGTTCAGCGTTTGTGCAAAAAACATCATGCCTGTTTTTAGAACTGGTAAAAGAAGCCTAAAATAGCACCAAGCGTTCAAGCAATGCACTTAGTAGTCTTTTAATGGAGGAAAAAGTGGTTTCTCTGCTGACAACAGCTTTATTATAGAGTCAGACCATCAAAATGTTTGACTCTATGAGGAATGGATTCATAGGTTAGAACAGAGAAGATTGCCAACTTTGCTTTTAATGCAGAAGATGGCCAACCTCACTCAAATGTTATATAGGTTTCTGTTGGCCTTCTTAATACTGTCTAATTACACTCATTGCCAAGATTAGAGGGTAGCATAGAGACCAAACTAGGATTAAAAGATTGCACAAGCCAATCTTTGTCAAAGATTTCACAATCCAATTTGTCAAAGCAGACAATAAAACAAGGTTAGAGGATCATCAAACCTATTTAGTCCACAGTGATGGAAGCATCATTTATAGTAGCCATATAGATTTTCCTTATGGGTAGTATGGAAAGAATATATATCTACCAGCTGCATTTCTTCAAAAGTTTGTAGACCAGCTCAGTCACCAGCTAGAACCAATTCTATGGGACATTATTGGTACAGCATTATGATGTGTAAATTATATCTCTGAAGCAAGGGCAGTGAATCTGACAAGGTGTGAAAATTAACCACTTAAATATTTACAACAGTCACTGCAGGGAAAGGTGCTGGGAAATGAAATAGCTACTGCGGTTTTGTGCTTCTGCTCAGATTTATTCCTCACTTTTGTACCTTTTCTATTTACCAGCATGGCAGTGAAGACAATGATACTTCACTAGGTCAATAGGATGTCGTGTACCTTTTGGACTGATGCCTCCAGAAGAGCAGCAGGCTTAAAGTGCTGTCCAGAATTCCAGGTACAACCTGCTGGAAAGCTGCAAAATCACAACCTGTTTTGTGAATAGAAACTTCTATGACCATCGGACTTTGCAATTCGCTACACATGGAACTTTGTTACTAGTGAGTTAATGTTCTGTTATTCTGGACTTGTTCCTCAGGATGGCATTTTTGTAACAAACTCTTAAGCTGTTTAATGCCAGAAAGATAAGTCTCCTTGGTCTTTCCCCTATACTTCTCCCCTGTAAAAAGGGACAATATGTTAATTAATATCACTTGAGAATAAAACCTGAAGCAATCACTTACGAATTTACCCATAGCTGACAGCTTTATTAATCTCTGTAGCTGCTGTCATTGGATAAAGAATAACATATCATAAAACCTCTGCAAATTACCTAATTAGACATTCTGCGACTGCTGCTTTGCCATGTAACAGCAAGTAATCAGGTAAAAGGGAGAAAGAACACTATTATAATGTGGGTGTAAAAACAGACTGGTTGAGAGTCATCTTCATTTCTGATGGTCCGTCCACATCATGGTAAGAGAAAAAAATGAATTAATAGTCCACTTAAACATTCTTCCTGTGTAGCCCTGGTGCAGCTTGCCCAACCTGCCTGGGATCTCGTGGGCTGTTTGGCATTCTACAGCTGGCCATGCTCCCTTCTTCCATGTCCATTTTTGAAGCTCTGTATCATTTTCCCACTGCTGTAGTTTCCCCTTATTCTTCCCCTAAACAATTGAAATGGTTCTTCTGAGGTCTAGGGGTTGGCAGTAAAAACTTGATAACCAAAATATCCATGTAGTTTTGGTATTTACCTCCCCCCCCCCCCATTTGGCTCTCCACCACACCCATGACTGCAATGTGTTCCCCCCGTGCTTCTCCAAAATTCAATATGGCCCTTTTTAAAAAGGGGTTACACACCCCTGGTTAGGAGCCATGGCTGCTTCAAGATGGGCTATTGCAAGTATGACATCAGCTGCTTGAATGGTTCACCCTCCAAATACCTCTTCACATGTGCAAAAGCAAGTGTATTTGCAGATTGGTCACAGTTATTGACGACTAACAACTTCTAACCCTTTGTTTTCATCCCAAGCTAAAATCAAATCTACAGATCAAAGTACATGTTATCATACATTTTTGACTGACAACATGACTTAAAATAGGCAAGGCAAAGACCCCAAATTGGGACTGGGTCTGTGGTGGAGAAGAAGGGATACTTTAACACTTTTGTCCCTGCCATGGTTCAAAAAAAGGGGGGGGGGGAGAAAGAAAGAAAAAGAAAAGAAAGAAATCACCTTTCCCTCTACCTAATATAAGTATTTTCATTTGAAGGGAAATGTTTATTGTTGCCAGAGGAAAATTTCCTCCTGGAATGAATAGCAGCTTTGGCCATGAGAGCAATTTTCCTTACCACTATGGCATGTGTGGAAAAGGTTAATTCCCTGTATCATGGCCCTATTTATACCCAGAGGCTGAATTAACATGCTGGAAACCATGTGGACATAGCTTATCATTACACCTGAACCCAGCATCCATGGTAAAACACACCTGGAGAAGCAGCCACTTGTTGTAAAGTTTCCATGCTTCACCATAGCTTGTTTTGCAATCTGAACCCAGTTACAAAGTTTCCAGATGGTTTCCATGTTTTTGCCATAGAGTCTGGCAGCAAGAGCGTCCATGGCTGCAGCAGATGCTCTTGCTGTGTAAATCTGCCCAGCAACTGCTGAGCTGCTGGCAGCAACGTAGTGATTGGCTGCCTACTCCCTTTCTTCCCTGCCGGGATGTGGCTTTCCAATGCCGAGCTGCAGTGGCAGGAGCTTGCCAGCAGCAGAGCTTCACACAATGCCAGCTCCAGCTATGCCTGGCATTCCTCTCTGCTACGCTGCAGAACAGAGGTGCCTGGTAAGTGCCCTGCCTTAGCACAGCACAGAGAAGCCCTGGTTTCTTCCTAGAAAAGCTCCCCTACATGCAAGAAGCACATGGGACAGTGCCAACAGGGTGAAGGTCCCAAGGAAGCCATGTTTTCCACTTTATCCCCCACACTCTCCTCTGCTCCTGGCTTGTCCCTGACAATCTGTGGGATTCTCCGGAAGCCCTGCTGTCTCCCCATCCCTGTTGGCTGAAGGTCAAACACTGTCTCAGCAGCCTGCTGGAAAACTTCCCAGGGCAGTTCATCAGAAGGGAAGGGTGCACTCCCTCCATCCCTGTTGTGGGCACCTGCTCTGAAGGCCCCTGTGTACCTGGCTGCAGTGGGAGGCAGCCCATGTGCAAGTCTTGCTCCTCTGCAATGGGGAAGGAGGAGGGTGGGTGTGCTTGGATGTTGGCACAGAGCAGGGCAGCTGTGGGGAGCAACATGTAATGCTCTTCTGGTGAGGAAGCCGTTGCTTTGCGGAGCAGCAGAACAAAGCAAAAACAGAAAAGGCAGCCGGCTGAGGCCATGCCTAGAAGAGCAGGTGGGCCAATGAGGGAGAGGTAGGTGATGGAGGCAAGAGCCGTGCATGCTGGGATTGCATTCCAGACAGTGGGATTGTGGGATAAGTTCCATCATTTGGGGGGAAGATGGAGCAGCATGGAAACCAGGTGTCTGTCCAAAACCAGGAAATAAGGTGAGATGCCATACAGTTACCATGTGACATGGCTTAGTATTATGTGTGAATACAGCAACTGAGAATAATACATAGTCTGGTACTCAAAAACCTGATTTGCATGGCATGATGACCTCCTGTTGGTTCATTTACCCATGGAGGCTGTTGTGTTGTGCCAGACACCCACAGGCATCATTTTTACATGGTACCCACAGGTTCCCAGCTTTCCATGGTTTACTGTGACATGCAAACTCAGGAGTGGTCTGAGGACTAGCAAACCTTCCTCTAAGCTGAAACAAGCTATGGATAGTATAGTGGAGGCACATTTTACTGCTTCAGGATGTACCAGTCCTGTTTCTCAATCATTTTTCTGTATTGATCACTTTTGAGGTTAATGAGATAAGAATTGTCAAGTACTTTCTAGGCTAAAAAGTGTGATGGGAACAATACCCAATATGCATAGAATGAAATGCTGGGCAACATTAAACAGGATCCCTGGTGTCCGGTCAGAGGCAACGTTAGCACATTAACAGCACAAACTAGGGTTGTGCTATGCAGAAGGAACCTGCACCATGTTCAATGCAACTTTATCTTGGGGTTGGCAAATCTGTGAATTTCTCTTTCTCCTTCACTTTCCTCTTCAGAGATGAAGATCCTTGAGACTTTTGGTAAATGCCTATTAACAATAAAGTTCTTATCCATCTGCACTAACCAAATTTGATAGGTAGAATGATACACAACATAGTTGTAACTGCCTGTCACAGGGAGGTACAAGGCTGTTACAAGGGTGTTAAAGACGAAGAGACTGTCACGAATGAATGAATGAATGAATTGGTAACCCCATTTAGTACTATGGATGGCTATTCATGGATTCAAACAGTTAATAGAAAAGCAGTAAGACACATCGAATGTGCATGATCTGACACTCATTTTTTTTAAATCAAGTTCTTTTTGTTCAGAATGTGACAAACTCAGCAGGTTTGTCACATGCTGATCAAAACTTAAACAACTTTAAGGAACATACTGAGGATCAACACAGTTTAAACTCAGACTCATAACAACGTTAACGTTCTGATCAGGTTCTGATCAAAATTGAAAATTCTGACCCCTCTCTAGTTTCTCCTTAGGTTGCAGCCCTAGATACACATATGAAGTGTTTGATAGCTCTCACTCTGTTAGGTTAGCAGCCTATAGAGTTTTGCTTTGTTTCTTAACTGCAGTGCATAAAAAGGACACTGTATATCGGGTTTTTCAGCATACGTATGACATGCACTGGCTCAAAGGAAATGCCAGGGGGTGGGACACTGGGATCCCAGGAGACTCCGGAAAAACTGGAAGGAACGATAAAGTCTCAAGAGGGACAAGCCACTGCAGGGACAATTAGTGTTATCTGATTCATGAGTAACTGGGTTCAGTATCAGTATGAACTTCAGTGATTTTCCCTGTCAAAATCTGTCATGCAAGCCTTAGGAGAAGCTAAGTTGAGGATAACCCAGGTCATCATGAAGAGTCAAAGGAAACATCAAAGAAGCAGCTACAGAGAGATATAGAAACAAACAGTCCCCCTCCAAAAAAGCCATTCCCAATCTCCAAAGCAACATAATCAAATATGCCCTCTTCAATTCTTCTGTCTACAGCCTTCAGCCCTAATTTAAACAGCCTGTCTTTGTGTCTGCTGTTCAAGGAGTCATTAATGAACATATTATCTCCTTGGATTAAGTGTTGCTACTCTTTCTAATCTTAAATCTCACTAGAGCAAACTATATTAGTGTAAATCAAATTGGCTTTTCCTAGGAGACCGTCTCTAGCAATTCTCCACAACGTGGCAGGATTTTATGTGACACAGTATATCATCGGCATTTGCGGGCCACAAGGACATTTATGAAGGAAACATTTATATTATTTAGTGTGACTTTTCTTTTTTCCTTTTTTTCAGATTATACACTGAATAATGTGTCTCTGTGCATTGGGTGGGGGGAGATTGCCCAACGAACATAATTTGAACTGAATGCTGTCACAGAATCAAAGGGGAACAATACTTTCTTTTGTCTGGTGGGTTTGTTCTTAGTTTTCAAAACATTTTGGGAGCCAGAAGCACAGGCAAAGAATGTTTGTTTCCAAATAATGAGGATGAGTATGAACCATGTTGATCTCAAGTATGTTCCTCAAATAAAGCTTAGATCTTGCTTCCTGTTCACTCCCCTTGTTCTGCAGCTTGCATGAGTGCTAGATCTCCCACGACACCCCAACGCATGGTCATTGTCCATTTTGGGTTGGTTTCACAGCATTTACCATAGCGTGAGTTCAGAAGCAGAAGTGACCATAAGTCACGAGTAACAGACCCTCCCTTGAAAAGGAATTAATTTTTACAGGATGTGATACTAAGGGCCACTAGTGGTGCAGTGGTTAAGAGACAGGACTGGGACTCAGGCAACCCGGGTTCTTGTCCCTGTTTGGCCATGGAGCCTACTGAGTGACTTTGGGCCAGTCATACTCTCTCAGCCCAACCTACCTCACAGGATTGTTGGTATAGGGATAAGATTGAAAGCAGGAGGAGGAGAATTATGGAAGCCACTTTGAGTTTCTTGTGATATAATGATAAAGCTATATAAATCTAATAGATTTAATCAGGGAAAATAAATCTAATGGATGGAGACAAAGTATTCAGAGATTTCTGGTATAGTTCTTCCTGGACTATATGACTTCGGATGGGAATTCATATTTGAATGCTTGCCCTTGTAAAAGGCTTCCTGCATGAACACATATAGCATGTAAAGGAAAAGAATTTTTGTTCACCTCCTTGATGTTTTACTGTTTCATTGATGGGTAAAGTTTTTTTGTTTTTCTTTTTATACAATGGAACCTAAAATGTGACTTCTCCAGTCTCAAAAGACGGTATTCCATCATTTTTCTTAACTTGTAGGTGAGTTCTAAGATAATCAATGATTGGGTAAATTGATGGCTGATAAGCCTATCTTTCATCAGTTAAGTCTACTCTGTGTTTGATTACAGTACAGGGGGACCAAAATAACTTTCATATTCAGGGTGTTTCTGACTATGTGATTTTAGACACGATGAAGAGGGCTAAATCCATACAAACTCTGCTTGCAAACTTCACAGAGGCCCATGGGACACCAGTGTTGCCCTGATGTAGCACTATCAGGTGTTTGAAGTGCACTGAGCTCCTTGCTGAATCACCTACACATGCAGGGACTTTGGTGAAATCTTCAGTGGCTTAACATGTATTCAAATTTCTATGAACCCAGTTCACAGATTCTGTGGTAAACCAGATTTTCCCCCGAAGTTGCGTGGATTCTACAGATTTACAGACTGTTTTATTTTTCCCCCAGAATTTTACACAAATTTAGCCATGGAGAAATACAACTCCCCAAACCCTAACCCGCAACCCCCCCAAAACAAAACCACCAACCAACATGGCCATTTCCCTCCAATAGGCTGAAATGTGAAAATGCACATTTGTGCGGGATTTGAACCTTTCTTAAGTTTGAACAAATGCACATTTGGGAAATGGGAAAAAAATCCAATTATGTCGGTAGGGGGATGATGGAATGAAAGGTGCTTGACAATCTGCAAAATGCAGACAGAATTCATTTGGTGAAATCCATGCATGTCTATGCACAGGCTGCTTATAGATGTCTAAACATGAGACATTGGATGTTGCAGCCTCCATTTACTATATCCAGAGTGGATAATGTTTTATGTTTGTATCTTCTCAGCTATTCAGACGATAATGCCCAATTTCCAGTGTCTGTCTCAGGGAATATAGCTGACAGTGCTCACCTCTCTGGCTTGCTGTTACTGCTGCATAGTTTCTCCCTCCACCCACTCGAACTTGCATAAAGTAAATGAACTTATGAAGAGCCATTTTAATCCACCTGTAAAAACCCTAACAAAGCTAAGCTAATACTTCAGGTTTTGAAAGGTGTTTACCGGTATTCAAACAATACCAAAATTGTCATCTAACCTCAGGCCAGGATGAAATCATGGCTTGATGTGAACAAGGACAATATGTACCTTGTTGACATTTGAATGCTGGTGCTTTGCAAACGTTTGTATACATTAGACGTCAATCCAAAGGTTGTGGTTGCATTTGTTGGAGGCAAAATGTCAGTCCTAAAATAGTGCCATTTTCAGCTGCAAAATGAATCAGCAAAATTATAGTACTGGATGCCAAAATGACATAAATCAGTTATTTAATGAAGATGCATTTCCTATTTTTGTCTGAGGTAGGAAACAGTGAGATCCGACTACCCTTTGGAATACACTGAAAACTGAAGACTTTTCCATATGTGCCTGGTTATGAGATAGCAGAGCATTTTCTTCCCACCCCAGTGGCACTCGATTATATGTAAATTCCAGTATTTTATTGTTTAGAGAACATGAAAGTATTTGTATTTGAATGCATTTTACACCTCTCAAAGTATGCCCAGTGGAGGAGGCAAAATTGCCATCTCTATCACCTTACCCAAAATTGCCTACTGGGGCAGAATGGGCCTTCTTTTCCCCCTTCTGAGGTCCTGTGCCACTCCTGGGATAAAAGAATAACCCCCCTCACTTTAACTCTTTCCTATAAAGCTGGTGCTCAGAACATGTGGCTGGAAGATGCATACAGCAAAGCCACCAGTACTCTATCCACTTTTCCTCACAGCCCAGCAGATCTGTCCAACTGCTTCTTCTCAGGGCTTAGCAGAAATCAAAACTGATTAGAGATAAGAGCTGTTCTCTACAAGGGGAGAGGCCATAGTTTTGGGAGGAAACTGCCGAGTGGTTCTGTTCTTTTTACTTCTGTGATTTGGCCTGCAGAAGTTTTCCCTGCTCATTCCTGAGTATACCTGCAGAGGCCCGGTATGGAGATGCTAACTGAAAGTGCTGCTGATTCAGTACGACTTGTTTATGAGTAGAAAAGGATTCCCCAACCTGCTAGTGGTGGTGGGAAAATGGCACGTTGTACTGGTGGCAGTGTGTGTACACTGTTCATGCTGTGAATTTATCCACCTGTAACTGAGGACACTGGAAATAGGGCTATCTACAAATGGGTAGGTTTATTTCTGGGAGCATTTCCCTTTTCCCTTCCTTCCACACTGCAGGAGCAGGAGGTGACTGGTGATCCATGCTATGGATGATGGTCATTCAGTGCCATTCAACCACACTGAAGGCATGGCAGCTGCATTAGTGCATTCCAGATGGCACCCTATGGGGGAAGTTCTATTTGGAACATTCCTGTTTTCTTACAGCTAACACCCAAATATTTTAGGGTCAAGCAATTTAGGGTAGGTCTGGGTGAGGCTCTAAGGACACACACCAACCAACAGGAAAACAGCCCTGCTGCATTTTGTTGTTTTTAATTGTGAAGTCGCGTCTGACCCATCGCAACCCCATGGACAACATTCCTCCAGGCCTTCCTGACCTCCATCATCCCCCAGAGCCTACTTAAGCTCCATCTAGCCACCTCATTATCTGCTGGCCCCTTCTTCTTTTGTCATCAGTTGCTGTATTTAAGAATCTCTAAATGATTTTCAGGAAAATTGAAAAGAGTCAATCAGTTGAAAACTGATTGAATGCATAATATTTGTATCAACATAAATTTTTAAACCAATTAAACCACTACAAAACATAATAAGGATAGGCTGGACAGCACTCTCGCTCAGGGAGGGTTCAACTAAAGAAATGGGTCTTTCATTAGTGCCTAAAGCATACTAAACTTGGTGCTTCCCTGATCCTATTAAGGAGATAATTCCATAAGGCATGTGCTACAGTGGCAAAGGCTTGCATAAGATACTTTAGGGTTGGGAAATGACTGAAAGGTGCAAAGGAACAATTATATTCAGTTAATGCACCAATGTAATAGTAAATGATGGTATAACAGAGCAAATATTCCTAGGCTGTGGTACTGGACAAAGATGTCTTCTTTTTCCAATATGTTTGCATTAGTTCTAGAATTATTAGCAAATAGTGTTAGGAATGTGAATATGTTAATATAATAAAACATATAGGTTTTAACAATAAGGGGTCCATTAGAAGTTATGGATCAGGTTATGAATCAGGTTACATTTGGAAGAATTTGAAGAAATAGCAGATTTAAGGTGAAATAGGGATAAATCAGAAATGTTATTTAACAGTGATAAAGAAAAGAAAGAAAATAGAAGTAAATTTAAGGTTAAGATATCTAGTGTTATTAAATATTTAGCTACTGAGATTACTAAAAATAGAATGCTTGAAAAAGAATAATTTTGATCAGTTAAAGATGAAAGAGAAAATGATTGAATTAAGGAAGATTGAATTATCTTGATAGAATGGCATTATGTAAGATGAAAATACTGCCTAAATAATTTCTTATTTATGATGTTATGAATTAAGAGAATTACAAGAATGGCAAAATATAATTAATAAGTTTTGTAATGGAGATAAAAAGTGAGGTTAAACTTTAAAAAAGAAGGTATAAGCCACAAAAGATAAGGGGATTGAGTATTGCTAATGTAAAGTTATATTTTATAACTAATCAATTGAGGTATATGCCAGATATCATAGTCCAACTTGATAAGCTGATATGGAAACAAATTGAACCTTCTAAATTAGAAGGATTCTTTATATATTTTATTTTTAATTATGGGAATAAAATATTATTAAGAAAGGTAGAAAATTCTTTCTTTATGCATACATTACAAATTTGGAGTAAGTAGAAGGAAAGGTTTATGCCATCAATCATCCCATTATGTTCAATTACTGAATTAGAAGAGTTTCCATTAAATTTAAGGGAGAATTTAGGGAAAATATTAAGGAATTAAAAATAGTTAAAGGACTGGTTAGAGAAAATGAATAAAAATGAGGAAATAAAAGCAGTATTGGAAAAGCAGAATATAACTTGGTACTATGTGATTCAGTTAGAATGCTGGACCAGAGAATGGATAAGAAAAAAAAGATAAATGCAGGGATTACACAAAATTATAGAAAAGGAAAAGCAAGAGAATATGTGGATGAAAGGGATAGTAATAAATTTATACAATATTAGAAGAACAGGATCAAAATGATTCACTTAAAGCAACATGGGAAACAGATTTGAGAAAGAACATCAGTAATGTAGATTGGAAAAATATTTGGATGAAAAGTATATTAAAATGTATGTTGTTAAGAATAAAGGAAATTTTTAATAAAATTGTATGTAAGAGGTAGTTAATTTCAGTGCATTTCAGCTGCATAGATAACAAGTATTCCAATTTATGTTGGAGAGATGTGTCATGTAATGGGTACATATTTCCATATGTGGTGGGTATGTGAATACATAAGGAAATTTTGGAAAAAGATTTTTAAAGAGTACAGTAAAACATTAAGTCTAATTATAGATAAATGTCCTAAGATTGCATTACTTTCAATGTTTGATAGAAACAATGGAGTTGGAATAATAAAGAATTAATAACAAATTTAATGACAGCAGCAAGACTAATTATAGCTAAGAAATGGAAAATAAAATATAATTACCAATTGTCTGCTTGGTATAGAGAAGTCTGGAATATAGCTATTAATGACAAATTTACATGGGATATTAAAGTGAGAAAAGGCCATATAGAGAAAAATAAGTTTAACAAGATTTGGGTATTTATTGAATATGTTTTAAAGAAAGGAAAGGATTTGTGCTGCCAAAAGAATCATTACAGTTTTAGAAGGTGGAAACATCCTGAAATATCTGAAGGTTTTTTTCCTTTTAGTTGTGACATGTATCCTTGGTCCTGGTTTTGGGGAGCACAATAGTGTAATAATTATTTTTATTGTGTGTCAAATTTGTGTGTTGTATTTTAAATGTATTGTTATTTTGTTTGTATTTTTGATTGTATTTAATTTAAAGAATTAAAAAAAGGAAAGGCTTGCACAGCTGTTTTCAATGTACTTAGATACCCTTTCATATGCAACAGATTTCAGTTGAAGAGTTGAGTATATGCTTCAATATTTCATAGTGAATTTAATGGGATACTGAAACAGTTTAACTCTGAACAGATGTCCAGGTTATGTAGAAGTTACTTATGTGCAATCAGCTTAATTTATACCTGTGTCTGCTGAATGTCTCTGTGTTAGACATAATATTGCTACAGAATCCACTCATGCCTAAGTGTACGTTACGTATGATGCATTCAGCCTGCAAACATTATATCCAAAATGGGCCCCATCACATATAGGCTCTACATACATAGAGATCATATGCATTTGTCCTTAGTGAAACTTCCATGCACTTTGCACAATGAGACAATCCACTGGAAAGGGCCCAAGGCTGCAATTCTACATACCTATGGTGGGTTAATTTTGTAGTCATAGGACTACATGGGATGAGGAAGATGGATGATGATGATTCTCAGTTCTGTGCCACATGCCCTAGTAAACAGCTTTAGGCCTGCAACTTCCAAGATTATTTATAATCTCGCTAATGAAAATAATCTTTACACTCTAATGCCATTTTGTTGCCGTGATATATTTCACAAGTTGAGCACTTTGGAACAGCTCCGACATTTTGCTGAAGTGCAGTGCAGCTATGTTGCTTTTATTGCCAGCAGGAGCAGCTCGCAAGCTGCCTGATATACACAATTTTAACAGAGTGAAAAAGTCTTGGATTTTATGCAAAAGTGATGTTAATATTTTATGAAGCAGATTAACATTGGGAGCCATTTTTAATATTTTTTATTTTATGGAAACAGACACCGAGGGACTTGTTAACTGCAGAACAATTTGGGAGTTAATAAGGTAACAAAGCACAATACTGTTATTCATAGCTTTATTTTAATTGTGTTTTATACATAAACCTGTCTAAATGTCTTAGTCTAAAAATGCATCATGTCAGAGAGTGGAAAATGCTTCTTCTAAGCAGCTTCAATCATTATTTTTATGGATAGCTGAAATGATGCTCTGTAGTTCTAAGATGGTTAAAGCTGAGTAGAATTTAAGTGAAAAATAAAAAAAGGAATTAAAATTGCCGGATGTTTACTAATACTGCTTCACAGTTGCTTTATTCTGACAAAGGATATTATAGAAAGGTGTGTTTATGCAGGAGTTAATACTGCCAAATGATCAAGGTATAATGTAAACTAGTCCTCTCCAGAACACAGCTATTTTCAGTGACCCATTTTTAGTACTGGAACATAGTCTTGGAGCATATAAACCAATAAGATAGCACCTCTAAACATATGCAGAATGACTCTCCCTCTCCCTTTTCAATTTTTAAAAGTTTCATAAAGATCACAAACCTATATCCACTGAATAGACTGAACTGAACAGACATGTATAGGATTGCACAGTGAGGTCTAGAAAGACTGGTGTCAACCTAAGTTGGATTTAACAGTTGCTAGAACAGGAGTGAATATTACATCTGCCTTAGTCTGATGAAAGTTCCCCATTAGCCCATCAGTTGATAAAAGTCACCTCTTTATAAAGGAAGCTGGAGTGGTAGGCTAGAGAAATATCAGACTCTGGGGGAGCTTTAAGGAGAAGACTCCAATGGTGACCCACCATCCTTGAATAAGGACCCATCATCAGACTGCCCTTCATAAGCATTTACTCCTTAAGAGCTGTGGGTAGAACTCTGCCCTGTCAGAATTGAAATCTTCAGTTCCTACTTTATTTCATGGCTGCGACTGCCTCTTGAGAGTATAGGGCAAAAGCTGGGCATGTGTGCATGGGCAAGGGCAGGCTAGAGAGGGTTTGCAGCCACTGTTACCCAAACATCTCTCCAGAATGTGTGTGTGGGGATCTGCATGAACATTGGAGCTGGGTTAGTGCCACAACCAGGAGATTCCAAGCAAACCAAAACAGCCAGTGATAAGTGCATCAAGTGTTTCATTTCAGGAGGACGACTGGCTATCCAATGTGGAAGCTCAATCTCTTGTGCATACACGCTGTGTGTATGTGCGCATGCATCCGTTTTGCCTCACCTGATTAACTTTTGCCACAGACAGCAGCTTAACCTTTCTGAAAGGGCTTCATAGAATCCACTGCTCTATACAGACTGTTCTGTATGAGATCAACCATGATGTTGTAATCACTGCTTTGTGTGTGTGTGTTCTCATGTGTGTGCATAATCTGCTACACTTGGAAATAACATGATTTAAGAAATGGATTCTTTTACCCCATCATTTTGTCACTTTGTTGCAGCAAGCACACAGAAAATTAAGAACATTGAATATATTCAGCATAAGTTTGCATCTGCCTTTCAAGTCTTGGATCAATGCAAATATGAATCCTACATCTTCAGCAAACACTTCTTGGGGACAATAGGTACAACAATGAATTGTCTGCAATATAACAATGCTGAAATTCCTGACTCCTTGCAGTACATTCCACCATGATAAGCCCATCAGAACAAAGCCTTCAAGCTAAGGAAAAGCAAATCGGCTTAGCTGAAGGAGACATGGCTTTTTAATGTTAAGATTAGTATTATCTTTAAGAAGCAAGCAGCATTACAGAGGATCTGTGATCCATCATACATTTTAAACTGCCTCCCTTCATTATTTAGGATTTTTATTCTGCTGATGAGAGCTATAATTATTCAAAGGCAGCACATAATTAGTAACAACTGTCTCCTGCTGTTATGCTCAGTGTAATTGCCAGAATACACATATTTGTTGTAAAATGAAAAAAAAAAAAGGTTTATTCTGGAAGATGTGGTAGAGTGCAAACTTAGAAAAGAAAACTGAGTGGCATTGTCAGCCTTAATAGGACAAACCACTCATCATCTCCTTTAAAAAAGTTGAACTTTCAAAATATTTCCATGAGGTGAGAGGAGAGGCAAAGAGTAACAGGTGCTGGTCAGTTGTACAAGTATAAAACTCCTGCCCCTTTTCCTGCTATTGAAGGCTAAAGGTAGAGTAGTTTCATGCTAGAGGGAAGTGCTGGAAGATGGTCTGTTTCTGTATGCAAGGGTGGACATTACTGGACACTTGCTGAGGGCCCACCCTCAATTGTTCTACCACCTCACCACTGCAACCCACTTGTTCATCCGCTTGTCACTCTGACGCAGCCAAGTGTGGTGGTAAGTGGGAGGAGCAGTAGATCAGTGAGCATGGCATGATGGTCCTAGAGCTGGAGTGGGATTTGGAAGATGCAGGTTTTGGTCCCCACTTGGCTATGAAGATCACTAGGTGAATTTGGGCCAGTCACTGACACTAAGCCTACTCTAACTCACAGGGCTGTTGTGAGGATAAAATGGAGAGCAAGAGAATCATATGCTCTTTCTTGGACTTCCTGAGGGACAAGTAGGAGATAAATGTCAGAAATACAATTTAGAAATTATTGTTATATTTTAAATAGAAATGCGAGCCACGTCACTGTGCCGAGGTGATCTTTGCAGCTGCTGAGTGCACTGTCCACCGAGCGACTCTTTTCCTGGTCCACCCAATAACCCTTTCCTGGTTCTTATCTATAAACTGTCTCTGAATTGGCCTGCCATGCAAACAGAGCACTCTTTTCAACTGGAGGGCTGGGTTATGTGAATCTGGACACATGGCCACCTTATATTCTCATAGATTTGACATATCCAGAAGCTCCAATGATGGGAAAAACCTGGTTCTCCAGGAGCAGTGCTGGGCTCAGTATGGTAAAATCACTCAGCAGTTGGGTCCAGACAACATGACGAGCCACCGTGTTTTGTTTTGTTTTCCACCATTGTGAGTCTGTTGTTTTGTCTGAGCCCTGTCTCTGTCAGGTATACCATGGTCACAAAAAACTGTGATCCCTGTTCATCATGCAGGGTTGCTTGCCATGTCGTGCACATGCAGCCACTGTCCTTTAATGTGGGAGGGAACAGTGGGGGCTTCCTCCTATTCCTTACCACCCTTGTCACTGCTGAATATTCTGCTAATTAAGGGGGCAAACCTATGCCTGTTCAGGCAGGAAAAGTCAAACGACTTCCAGCGTCGCTCACCAGCCAAGTAGGGAATGCTGGGAGCTGTGGGGTTTCTTGTTTCGAAACATGCATAGGCTTGCACCCCAAGGCATGGCAGCAGTTGGTGGGTCATTTTATATCTCACAAGCTGTATGGCTACTAAATGAGCAACTGCTGAAATCAGCTCTCGTAGCCTCGCGATGCATGTAACAGATGGGGACTTCTTTGGAATGGTAATGAATGAATTTGGCACTGTCCTTTGACTGGGCAGATTCTACAGTTTAGTAGATGACTAGACAATAGTGAAACAAATGCAAGGCAGATAAATGAAAAAGGTACCTTTAAAAACCATCCCATCCTTTTTATACCCTGGAAATATATGGTCAGACAGTTTTTCCTCATGGCACTTAATATACTGCAGGTACTGGATATGGCTAAGTACCCATACTGGAACTTAATTTTCTGAACTGATGGTTAATACGGTCATAGCTGACCAGTTTTATGAAACGATGAGATCTTTGGGTTGTCAGAACCCAAATTTAATTTCCCAGAACCTTGAGGTGGAATAGTCGCGTTGTCCATGAAAGGAAATGGTTTGCTCATAAGCTAAGGAAGTTTCTCTTTATTGGAAGTTATTTTTGTTGAAACATTTGTCAGTGTTAGGAGTACTGCACTTACTTGTCCTGTCTAGGTGAGAGATACTTCATGCAGTTTAGGGGAACAGGTTTGGGTGATTTGTTGGCCTGTAGATTCTGCTTCAGTTTTACTTTCATCAATATCTGTTGGCCTGAAATGTAGCTAGCCCCTTCAACCCGGTTAACTACCATTCCATTACAAATGATCCTAAGCATGTTTTTCCAGAAGCAAAAGCCACTAAATTTGAAGGAACTTAATCCCAGATAAGTTCTCTACTACTGAAGTCTTAGACAAAAGAAAGAAAAGGATGGGGAAGGGAGAGAAAGAAAAAAGCCAGTGTGGCTGAATAAGCTAACAGACCAGCTCACAATTATCAAGTAGGAATTAACAACTACTACTACTACTACTACTACTACTACTACTCCATTGTATACATCGTCAATAGTGTTCCATTCAGTTGATGATTACTTACATACTTCATAACTTTAAGATTCATAAACCTTTTCCTCTTTACAAGTGTTCCTGACAAATAATAGGATTACATGTTGTCCTGTACTTTAACATCCCAAATCAAGACTGGACATGGTCACACATACCTTAGTTACATCCCATTTGCACTACTGTGACACATTTTCCATGGGAATACCATTGAAAAATGTTTGGAAACTGAGCCACAATCCTGCAGGCTGATTGTCAACTGCATCCAGCTATGGGGAGAGCTTGATTTTCTGGTTACAGCAGCTTCACTACTACTGGTCTATTTCTGGGCAGCATTCAAGAATGTTGCAGATGGCTTGGGATTAGGCTGCCTGAATGACAGCTTCTTCCCACCAAGGTCTGCTTGGATCTTCTGGGGAGGCCCTTATCTTGGGCCCAACACCTTCAGGAACTCTTTCCTATGCGAGGAAAGATGCAAGAGAGACCCTTTTCAGTGATTGCTCCCATGCTCTGCGAATCCTTGCCAAGGGAGGCTTAGTTGGTCTCCTCTCTGTTGTAATTCCATTGGCAGCCAAAGACATCTCCATGCAACTAGGCTGCTGACATGAAAGTTCTTCTGTTGCTAAGAGGGATTCTAATTGGTGGGTGCTGTTTATTTCTTTTATTGTAATCCATGCACTTTTATACTATGTTTTAATTAAAATGTTAATCTGAATTTTGTTAGCCACTTTGAGCCACCTCAAACACCATTGGATTGGAGGGAATGTGAAATAGAAATGTTAAAACATTACCAAATAGAGATGACTTTTTAATAAAGCATTGTTTTCCCTATCTCTCTCTACTTTTTGAATTCTAATACTGTATGTGATCTTGTAGTGATGGGGTATATTTTCTTCCAACCAATCTCAGTTCTAGCATTTCCTGACTTCCTTGAGAGAACCCAGTCTTCACATATCCAGAAATAACTACCCATACATTGGATAGTATCCTGATTTTTCTACTATCTTTCCCCCAGAGAGCATAATAACAGAACAATGCCAAAAGAGTTGACTTCTACCTGCTCTTGTATCTCCATGTATCATTTGTAGCTGGATATACACACTGCTGTCTTTCCAATGCTGAGATGAGGATACCTTATAGTGGGCACATCGGCTAATGGAACCAGAAGCTTCTCAAGCAGGTCCTGCTGAAACAAGGAAATGGATGGAATAATCATCCGGCAGCCAAGGAAAGGTGGAATCTCACCTCCCTGTTGAGGTGGCTCCTTCTTTGCTCCCTGATATAACCCCTTTTGAAAGGCTTTCTGTATCATATATTGTCCTTCACTTATCTCCTACTATACTTTCTGTTGACTCTATCATGGATAATCCATTCATTGATGGTTCCTGCTGCAACAGTCTGGTAGAGTAATGGTAACAGTTTCTTTGCAATAAACTGAGTCTCCAAGATGTTTCTAAGATGATTCTTGCTTAGGACAAGCCCACTGAAATGAATGGGATTTCAGAGAGACTAATATTGGATATAGCCAATGCCCTTTTGATTCTGTTGCACCTTGTGGATTTATTTCCACACTTATCACATGCGGCATGGAGATTTATCATTTCTGGGACAACTGGAACTGAGCAAAACACTCATTTCTGTAATGGAGTAGGTCAATGGACCTCGGTGCCACTGAGCCCTTCCAATCCAGAAATGAGTGTTTCTGCTCATTTTGTGGCTTTCTTTGGGAATTGTTAAAAATCCATTGCACAAGTGAGCAGTCCTGCTTGTGCAACCATCACTTACATGACAAAATGAGTGGGGAGGCGCATAATTGTCCTGTTGAATATTGCCCTACATCCCCACATGAACATCTGCTTGATCTTAAGGATAGAATGGCCAGTTACACAATAGCCAAGAAAGAGGAAATTCATCATAAAAGCAGTAGGCAAGAACAGGCAGAATTGAAATAGAGAGACAAAGCATCTCATCACAGCGTGGAAGAATATATCACTCTGTGGCCTGTCTACTGCCTGCACAGGTTGCTGTCCAGATGTCAGTTACTGATGCACGACATGAGAGTCTCTGCCTTCTGCGTTATGATTCTTTATCTCAGTATGAACTTGGACAAGGTAGACTTTCAAATAGAGAATGCCTTCAAATAGAGGAAACCTTCCAACAGAGGATTGTCCTCTGACATCAGTTGCAAAAGAGTGAGGATATCAAACCCAAAAGCCAAATTCAATTTGGAGACATTGTCAGGGTTATATTCCAATGGTAGGCAGAATAAAGGCCAAAAATGGCAGGCTTAAAATATCTCCTCCCCTTCCACCTCTTCCTCCTCCTCCTCCTCATCATCATCATCAGCATACATGGCTAAAGTTGGAAAACCACCAAAAGGTCAGGAACTGGAGTAACTGGTAAGACCAGGGGAAGGGGCCACAGCTATTGAACAGCCCTGGAAGTTCAGATATGGCCCCAGGTCTGAGGTTCAACAAGCATGAAATAGAGGGATGCCCACTGTAAAGTAGGATACGTGGTCACCCTTTAGACAGGGCTGATTGATTTTCTTTCCCATTTCTTGAGGAGCATGAATTGCATGATGGGCAATCATATGGAAGGCTTGCCTAGCAGCTCCACTGCAGAAGAATACATTTCAGAAATACATGTCCAATGCAAAATGGATTATGACATGCCAAGCTCAAGTAGACATGCTGGCAGATATGTCATATTCTAGATTGGCTACATCTCCCAGTGGTCCTAGCCAGCATAACAATGGTGAAGGATGTTGGGAGTTTCAGCCTGATACCATCTAGAATATCACATTTCCTTCCCATGCATTACCTTTATCTACCTAATTCAACAAAGACATCAAATGTTGCCTTGAGTGACAATATAAAATCCATAGACCTGTAGTTTGCCTTTGCAATTATATACACTTACGCTCACAACTTTTCATCTTCCAGCAATGGACAAGGTCTAGGCAGAGATTCAATAGACATCTTGTTTGTTAAGCACTTAAGGTTGAGTTGAGGGGGATAAAAATACCTTAAATAAATAAAGATTGCAATCTTGAACACACTTACCTGAGAGGAAGATAGTGGAACTTAATGTTGAGCTTACACACAAGTTTAGGCAACAAAGCATAGGAATACTATGCTGTTCTGACAGCATAGATCACAACAAATACAGGGTCATTTAAAGAGTATCAGGGTGTAATCCAACAAAGTGTCTTACAACATTCAGAACTTGGGGGATTGCAGGCTTCCCATGTCTGGTGGAAAGAACAAAGGTTTCCTCCAAACTCCTCCATCTAAGTGCATGAAGAGAGGAGACTGAGGCACCACCAGGACATGTTAGCATATGCTGAGGACACCTGTCTCCTCCCCTCCCAGCTCCCAAAGGCCCACCTCTTTCTATACTGGCTTTAAGGACTGCAGAAATAGTACTCAATGCCTGGAGTCTCAGCTCTGATCTTGCAGCAGGATTCTGAGATTGAAGCTGGGACTCTGAACAATTCTGTGGCCATGCTGATTCTGCCTGCCTGCCATGAGATGGTGCTCTCCACCTTTAAACACAGTTACTCAGTGACTTGCTCCCCCACTCAGTGGCCAACTATCTTGCTAAGTAGCAGACAGATCATTTCTCGCAATATGGTGGGTAGAACCACCAGTGGGGGCTTTTTCTGAGGGGTGGGTTCTTGTAAGACACTCTTGGGTGACTTTTGGCTGAATCTCTACTTCTACTTTCTCTCTGCTCATGCTCCATTATTCACCCCAGCAATCCTCAGGCCATTTGGCATGTGACGGTTGCCTGATCAAAGCCTGAAGTAAAGGCAGATGGAACTTTTCAGGGGACAGATGAGAGCAGTATACAAGACAGAGTGTGGTGTGGCATTTTCGGAAGAAATAGAAGCGATTCTGTGAACTCCTGGAATTCAGGGCAACAGCTCCTTAAGTAAGGGACATCTGGCAGGTCGGCAGTGCTGGCCCAGTTACTAAAACATGAAGCCACCTTGCCCAGCCAAAAATGAGGCCATATGTCCTGCTTTCTTCAACATAATAGGTATCAGGTCTGTGCCAAGCCTTGGCTACTTCAGTCACTGCTCTTGACAGACATATCTGGTAATGGAAGTTGAACACTGAGCATTTTGGCATCTGTGCCATGCTGAAGATCAAGCTCATATTCCAAACTTCCTTTGCTTTGGCTTTTTTAAAATTGGTTGGTCAATCAGTGCCTGGTGAGGTCATGCACACAAGTCTGTGCTTGTGAAAGTAAACCTTCTATGCATATCCTATCTGATGCACCATAACAGGTCACTTTTAGTGTGGTCTCCAGCTCCTCAAATGCATTTATAGCCCTGAGCACAGGCAAATTGTGCATCTGTTTCAAAATCCAAGAAGCATAGATGAAAGGAGTGTTGCATACATGTGTAACTGTGGAACTTTGCATGCATAGGGTTCCTATGGAAACTCACCTGCCTCATCACACCCACTTCCTGCCACAGGTGAGGATCTTCCTTAGAGGGGATTTTCCTTTCTCTCTTCCCGGGCTTTCCAGGTTACGTGTGCCTGGTTGGTGCTTATCCAGCCAAGCCAATTTCAGTGGACTCTAAAGTGCTCTAAGTTGTGCCTGCATGAACGAAACAGCATGCAAAACTACCAGATATTTTCTGAGCATAATTTCCCCCCCATTGTAATGTACCTCCATTACTTTTAATCCTAAAGAGTCTTTCTGGGCCCATGTGGTGAACAGCCTTGCAGTCAAGTTAGTGGCCAGGTTTCCTCATACCTCTGGTGATACGATACACCAAATCTTTCCCAACAAGAAGGTGGGTGGGGGCTAGGTTTCGGAAGGTTGAAGCAAGCTACTGTCTTTCCTGGAGTTGATAAGACATTTGATATGTCCAAAGTCTTAGCCACTCTCATAAACTCAAGTACTTAGTTTTCAGTTTGTTTCACATGCTGTGAGTTATGTGAGAGGGGTGGTGGGTCTCCTACCCTCCCTGGAGGGCACATGAAAGTAAGGAAAAAGTTGGTAACCGCAAATAGGTTTATAGGGTAGAAAATACACCCCCAGCTTGGTGAGCTCCAGATGTTTTGGATGACAATTCTCATCCATCTTGGCCAGCACTGCCAAAGGTCAGAAATGGTGGGAGTCCAAAACAGCAGGTTAGAGATGGCTGGTCTAAGAAAGCAGCTTATCTCTTTTGTGTCAGACATTGACATATGGTCTAATTGCCTCTAATTACCCATTCTGTTCAAGCTTAACATTTTTGTTTATTTTTGACAGCTATCAACCAGCTATCATCAGCTCCCAAGGGCGTAGAAGGACAAACCACCCATTCTTTGAGTAGGTATGGCACAGTGCACTCTGTTCGAAGGTGCATTCATGGAAGCATTGATGTGGGCTAATAAATAATTACAGCTACCTGGGATGAACCTAGGGTGGTCTCCCACTGAGGCATGTCATGGAGACAGACCTGGCACTACCCACACACCTGCATCAAAGAGCCCACAGACCGTTCTCTCAGCCACAGAGAATCCAATTCAGTCTCATCACAAATATTTGACATCTCAGCAAATTTTCTGAAAAGTCCTATTTAGGTTCGCACAGCCCTGGCCCAGAGACCAAGTTAGGCCTGCCTGGAGTTCCAGCCTGGCCTTGCCCCATTTCTGTGATCCTGTTCCCCTTTTCCAACCACTGACCCTTGGGTGTTTTCCTGGGTTTTTGTCTTCAGCATATAGTTGAAGTGCTTCTCCTAAGGCTGGCTTACTCTTAGCAAGAGCTTTTAGCTCTAAACTCTTAGCTCTAAACTCTGTCACCAAGAGTTGCTTTGAAATGGAATTTAGCCCTCAGGCTAAGCCCTCCTGCTTTGTGGTCTATTGAGGATTAATTATTGGCCTGAGCGCATCTGCATTAAGGTTTGTATATCAACTGGTCGAAACACTGGCATTACTATTGCTTTGAAAGGATGATAATATTGACATGGAAGATTCTTAAAATGCTACTGAACTTTATTTTATTTAGATACGGTCCTCTTCTAGTTTTCTAAGGCTGCATCAGAGTGGACGTTCAACAAGAAAAGCTGTCATTTTAGCTTAAGTCCCAGAGATTGTCTCCCTCCAACTCTAGCTCACCCGTACCATCAGCTGCACTAAAGAAGCAATCTTTGACACAGTTATGAATAGTCAATGCAAGGCTCTTGGAGGCAGGAGATGGTCTTTGTGTGATGGCATGCAAGATGTCATGTTGATTAAATCAGGCAAGCTATACTGAGCACAGTGGTGCAACATAAATACATTCGTCCAGCAGGAGGTAACATCAAAAGTAAACAAATGGCACTCTGGTGAGTAGGAATCACATGGAGAATTGCAGGCAGGTTTTAGTCATTCACTTTTGCATTCTGTCTTCTTGCTTCCTGTGGAAAACCTGTGTGTGGATGAGCAAAAATAGGCAGGGATGTGTGAACGTATTGCCCAGTTGAGAGCAAGCAAGGCCGCAGCCCCTCTCTCACCCAAGGTGAATTTAAATGTTGAATGTTGTCCTGATCTAGGGATTCTCTTTCCTTCTGTCCTTCACAGGTTCTGGCTGTCTATGGGCAAAGAGAGAGGATGGGTAAAAATGTGCATAAATACATGAATGGAACAAGGGAGTAAGAGCTGGGGAAAGAATCCTTCGTGGCAGGGAAAGCAAAGTCTTCTGGTTGGGGCAGGGAGAAACATGAGCGTCTGTGTGTTGGCCAGTGGGGCGGAATCTAGCACTCTGGATTTACCAAAATGGCCATGTTCCTTTTGCCTGGCCCCAAATAGCTTCCCTTTCTCCAGCCACCAATGGCTTACTGGTTTTCAGACTTGGGTTTTTTCCTTTCATTTTTTCTCCTCATTCTGATAGGCTGAAATGCCTCTCTCAAGGCTTAGATACTGGCATTAAGGAACGCTTCAAGGAACGCGTCCTTTGGTATATACCTGCCCACACCTTTAAGATCATCAAAGGAGGTCCTTCTCTGAGAGCTACCTTTAAAAGAAGCAAGGAAGCTGTCCATGAGGGGAAGGGCCTGTTTGGCAGTAGCACCCCATTTATGGAATCAGCTCCCCAGGGAGATGTGCCTGGCGCCAACGTTTTATACATTTTGGCACCAGGTCAAAGCCTTTTTATTTTCCCATTATTTTAATAGTTGATTGATGTTCTGATTTTATATTGGCTTTTAGGATTGGTTGTTGTGGTTTATTGTGTGGCCCATTATTAATTCTTAATGGTTGTCTATTTCCCCTGTATTTTTGTGATTAATTGGGTATGGATTTTACATAGATTGTATGTGTCATGTTGTTTCACATAATTGTAAATAATTGTCCTGAGATCATGTGCTAATAGAACTATCTATAAAAATGTTAAACAAACCAAAAAATAATAAAGGCCTATAAGCTAAATTGTGCTAACAGTTTTGGTACTTTGGCCCACACCCCTTTTATCATTGGTCCTGCTCAGCACTGGAAGGTGACCCCTGGAAGTTTATCCAAGAAGAATTTCTGCCCTAAGGCTGCAAGAAGCTCAAAACTTTGCTTTGTAGAGCAGATCTGGACTTGTGGAAGTAGCGATGAAGCAAATCTCTTACCGCTAATCTGGATCTTAAATGTAGAAGACTATCCATATTAACTTTGAGCTTGTACCTGTGAACTAGTGTCTTACAGTATTTGATTTTCCATTTGTGACCACACCTGCTGAGTTGGGGCCTGTTCATACAAATGCCTCAAATCCACTTTAGAAAGTCCAAGGGGTACCATTCCTGGTAAATTTTAAATACATAAATGCGAGTGTCTGATTAGGTGGATAAACAGATGCTGCAGAAATGTCAGACCAAGTAAATTGGCATTAATCATGTTTGAGTCAACCTTGTAAAAGGGATTCATATTGCCTGCAGCATCTTATAGATATTTGTACCTGCACTACTATTAATGAGTACAAAGTATGTAAATGTTGGCATTTTACTGATTAGAACTTGGCTGGAAAAAACCCCCAACAACCCCAAAATGGGAGTGTAAAATAATTCCTAGCTGTATGAAGAATCTCATGCCCTACAGAAATTGCAAGAGTTATTGCCAAAAAGAAAGGAGGACTATTTTGCCTGAAGAGGAGAATGAATTACATATGTAGCAGAGCTATTTTAATAGAGGCGGCTTTGAGCAAAGTAAAAGATATGTGAAAGGTATGATCAGAAGAAATTACTATAATTTTCTAGAAGAAAGAGGGCATGACATGAAAGGAATGGATGAAGAAGCTCACAGCTTCCAAATACTTTTATCTCTTACTGCTTTTTCTTAGAATGATTCTGTGTAGCTTACAGATGAACAGTGCACTCATATACATATTTACTCAGAAGTAACCTCCACTGGGTTCAGTGGGGCTTACTCCCAGATTAGAGAGTAGAGGATTGCAGTCTGGGTGGGTACATAGGATTTCATTCTGGAACGAAGGAGATTAATCAAACAACTTAATTCGTAGCCTCAGGTGAAAGGTAGTTCTAGGAAATAAAGCATAATAAAAAAACATTTGGTGGAATGTGGAATGAAGCATGAAATGCCTGATTTTCAGAGTTCATAATGGGATCTGGATCTTGCATATATATCTGAGGAGAGACGGTATCCCAGGATTCATTACAGACATGTACAAGGAAGAGAAGGGGTAACAACAGTGTACACTAGAGGCTGCACACTGGAGACTTTTATGGGGTCAGAAATTACAATCATGCACATGCTCATGTTCTGAAGAACATCAGTTAAAAGTGAATCTTCTACAATGGGAACACTTGGTGGGATGATGTCATTCAGCAAATTCAGCCCCACGGTCCTTCTATTGGAATATGCTAGGAGTCAAGTGCTTGGTTCCTTTGTAGGTTCCATTGTAGGTTTTTTATGGTTTGAAAGTATGCATGCACACACATACACAGAGAAAGTGTGAACATGTGGCTGTCAATGCTGTATCATAAAATTGTCTAAGGGTGCAACTAGGCATTATAGAATACATGCTGCTGTCACCAAAAACAGCCGCTTAGCAGTCTTGTTCAATTACCTTTGTTCAGTTACCCTTCCTGGTTTCATGTGGCTGAAAATCCCTTCCCTTGCCCAGCAGTTTAGTGCTTCCTTCTGGCTTGTCTTGAACCAGAGTTTCCTGTTACATCTAAACTGGGGAACTCTGCTTTAATCTTAGTTAACCAACCAGGACAACCAGCCATGATGTGAGAAGATGAACAAATGAGTGCTCAGCTCCAGGCTCATCCTCTGTTTCATAAACCACAGGAGATATGGAGACAGGAGATATCATCCAAAGCAGTGCTAGCTCCAGCTTTTTGAGGTCCCTGGGCAAGGCACTGTTCATGGATCCCGTACTCAATAAGTCCACCTTCTCTCCACCATTGTTACCAGCTCCTATTGTTCCACACCCTCTTTTTCATCATTTCTACTACTTGCTTCACAGTGAGCAAGTAAGCAATGGTACCATGGAGCAGGGAGGGAGAGCTCCTTCTTTTCACTGCCACTGTTGTCTGGGCAGAGAAAGGCAGGTGAAGAAGACTGGGGGAAGACCTGGGGGCCCTGATCTGGGGTGTGGGATCTCGTCAAATGCTCTACCATTTCTACCCATGACACTAGCCCTAATCTGAACCTGGTCTGTGTTTCTTCTTTCTCCCACCTGTGTGAGCTTTTGTTCTTAAGTATAATATGATATTGTTATACTCTAGGTTTCTTACCCTGCTCCACTCCAAGAAATGAAAGTAGTCACACATCTCCTATAACCTTGAATGTCATCCTGAGCCTTCCTGTTCAGTATACACTTGCTGGTAAGTTGGGTTGTTGTTGTGTAATATATGGCATGTTGCCATGCTCTTTCCTCTGTCAAGAGCAAGTCAAAGTCTTTCTGTTTGTTCTGCTCTAGCCCTAACCAACATCAGGCTGTTGTAAATGGAAAGACAGCCAAGGGAAGTCGTCTCCTATTTAAGTATGTCATTTTATATCCTGGATGGATATTAGAGATGAAGACAAACAGAGGTAGGCCTTGGGGAATCTCAGAGCTGAGGTCTAAGAAAACTTCAAAATATGCTGCGTCTGAATATTTTTGCTTATCTTCCCCAGGCCAATTCAGTCACTGCCATTCATGAGGCATCCTTATCAATAGTTTTCTTCTTCTTGGTGTTGGGTTATTGCTTTCTGTGACTGTACAGTACATGCTGTCAGACAGGAGCAAGTTTACTAGAGGTCTGACTTTGAGATTAACTCTAATGTGCAGCTCATTGAGCACATTTAATCTTCTAAATTCCCTGGTATTGATTTGCAGAATGGAAGCTTATGTCTGCTGATAGAAATGTATTGCTCTTATTCAAACTGGTGATAACTCTCATGCTTGCATATCGTATAGAAAATCCTCCCCTTCCCCTGTTTGTGAAAGGATATTATGGCATTTAAAAGCTTTTAAAAGAGCTGCTTTGGTTTGTAGTATGACCAGTCATTCCTTGATGTAGCCCAAGCTAAAGCTTTTTGACAGTACCACTATATGCTGTTTGCTATTATACAAACTATTTGCATTCACATAATTTGCTTTATTTCTTACCCTTCCAAAAATTACCAGCAGGTGCTTTGTTAATTATTGATAGAGAGTTTCTATGAGCTTCTGTGCTGTACAGTACAACAAATTTGCTTCCATTGCATAAACACAAAGGGATACCTTAGGATAAGAAATGGGATGAGTTTTCAAGTGTTTTACCCCTATATGGTCTACTATGGAATCCTGATTCTGTATAGTACTGCAGAATATTTTGAGGCATATTCCAACTTCCATAGTCAATGTTGGCCATTCATCTAGCATACTTAACCTTGTTCAGTTGCCCCTTGAAAAAAAGGACATATTAGGAGACTGATTTGCATAATATGTGCATAGGTTCATGTTCAATGCATTCATGCAAATTACTATACTTTTAATAGAAATACACTTTCACAGTGTGGAAAAATGTGACCTGTGGGCCTATCTGTTTTCATGAACTCAGAGGATTATGACACATGGACAATGGAAGAAGACTCAGCCACTAAAAGGCACCAATAGGCTCCTATGTCCAGCAACCCAATTGTCCAGAGGAAACACAGGGGCACCCCCCCCAACACTCCTCACTTGTGTCCAGAGAAGACTCCATTACAGTCCACAGACTCTAAAGTCTTGGGCTGTGAAGACACTTCCATGCCACAACCACTGTGAAGACACTACCATGCCACAATCACAGCAGCCTGAGCATGCTAATATCCGCCAGAGAGCTTTAAGGGTCAAAGCCTTAGTAAAGTCAAAGGTGGAACTAAGCAGCCAAAATAACAGTCACATCTTATTGAAGGTTCTTATCTTTGTTGGAGCAGCATACAAATAATCCTATGTAGTTCCCCATGAAGCTGTCCGTGGTGCTGATCTTGCTCTGTTCTGCTTTTGAGATTTTGGAGACGTCTGTGTAGTTTGTTCTGTGGTGGTCAAATTGTCCATGGAATGCCCTTTCCCACACAGGGCTTATGCACACAGCTCTGTTATGCCATCTTGAATAATGGTCGCATCTGGCTGCCCATTAATACTGCCACAGTCGAGATAATTGCAAATGGTATCACAGAGCTTCAAGTCATGACTTTGTGCTGGCACAATAGTAATTCTGTCTCCTTCCATGTGCTGTTCAGCTGGGTCAAGTAGCTTATAGCAGCTGCAAGTCTTTAAAACTGACTGTGGTCACATAACTAGTGTAGAAAGAGTTCTGTTAGTCTTGGAGTTCACATATTCAATTATATAATAATGTTCGACCATAGCCCCCAAACTGCCTCTGCAGCAAGGGCAGCAGAAGGTAAGTTAGAATCTACCGGTAGAATTTTGTATAGTTTTCAGTAGATCAGCCAAGCTTTCTGACTCCCAGTGGTTTGGAAATTAAGCACCCTCTTAATTAAGCATGAAAACCTGGCTGATCTACTGAAAACTCCTGAGAAAGGAACAAGAATAGATTTATGCTTCAAACCCAGTTCTGAAACTGAAAATCGATTGAGTGTGTGCCAAGAGGTACCTTGTCCTGCAAATTGATGTCCACCTTCATGAGCCACAATTTTGAACCTGGCTCTGACTGGTGGACCTCAGGGTTACAATTTAATCTTGCAAGTCTATATAGCCTCCTTGCTCTTGTTCTAGGGAATATGAACTTTGAGGGTTTCAGCCTTGATTCTTGATTTATTTTGTGAATGGGACTGAACTTCCTGCATTGGGTGGTGGAGCTGCCAAAAATGTGGCCCCTTGCAGTCAGCATTGATAGGCTATAGAATTATTTATACTTGAGGCTGTTAATTGAGAATAACATTTCATGTCTCACAGGCTCAATTTAAATGGTTGTGTGCACACCCCCAAACAAACCAAAAGCCCTGTGACAACTTTATGACACATGTATGGTGGAAAATGCGTAATTCTTAACTGGCACTCAGGTGTGGGCAACTTGTGACACCCCTGATGTTGTTGCATTGCAATGCCTATAAACCCTTTCACTGGCTATGCTGGTTAGGGCTGATGGGAGTTGTAGTTCAGCAATATCAGGAGCACACCCTTGATGCATATGATAAATAAAGCATCTGCCATCATGAATGTATTAATTCTGAAGGTGGCACAGTTTGGGGGGGGGTTGTTATTTGGATGCTCAGTTGAAGTCAGTGGAGATTACTTTCATACAAAGTTACATTGTCATATGAAGCCGGTGGCTCCTCTGGAAGATTAGGTGCACCCATCAAGTCCAGTGGGGGCCAGAGGAGCATTGCTTCATGCAGCCACCTTTGCCTGCATTTCTGCAACAGGGGCAAATGTGGATTTTCTTTGCTGGAGGGCAACCAGTGGGTTTAGGATCAGACTGTGTTCTGTCCACTGTGGGCTCATATCACATTTTTTATAGACCACATAAAGATCTCTCAGCAAGTATTTATTAGTGTCGGAATGGCACCATTCGAGAATATATCGTCAGGAAGCTAGATGGGGATGTACTTGTAACAAAATCCTCATAAAGCAGCACTAAAAATGAAATTACCTTTCAGTGGTTACAGGTTCAACCATTGCTTGGGATTAATTTCTGTTGGCTGTCTGAGGAGAAGTTAGCCTAAGCTGATTTTCTTTGTGAGATGTGGAAATATTTAAGCTCATCCCAGGCAACTCACAGCCCAAGATAAATGCTTCAAAGAACGACTAAGTGAAACAAAAGGGAGATGATCAGAGCAGCCAAGCGCCACTGGCAATTGTTGTCACTGACAGGGCATTCTTGGTGCACTTGGATTATTTCATTTTATCCCTTGGACGAAGAGGAATATTAAAGAGGTTCAATTTGGCAGCTTTCACATCCTGCCAAAGCATAATGTCCATTTCAGATTTCCCACCGCCTGCTCATGGTTTATTCTCCATCTGACACTTGAGTAATTGTTATACACCATTTCCATCTGTGATTTACTTTGTATTTCCTCTTGCAGGTGACAGTTAATGCATCTTGTCCGCTGCTGTGAAATAAACAATGGCCCGAAAACACCGAGAGCAAATACTGGCAGTGATTAGGACATAAGTAGTGCTTTTACTTTTTCCTATGCATTTATTATTTTTCTTTTAAGGGTCTCATCATTTGATAAAAAGCAATGATGCATCATTTTGGTTATTAGAATATTCATAACACAGTATTGCAAGAGATTCTAAGGTAGTTTTGTCCATCCTGGTTCCTTCTAGATATTTTGGACTACAACACCTAGTGTTCTTGATCCCTAGCCATACTGGCTGGGGAAACTGGGAACTGAAGAAAACCATTCCAGGAAGGCTGTTTTAGGACAAGGTGCTACAACCATCCTGGTTCCTTCTAGATATTTCGGACTACAACACCTAGTGTTCTTGATCCTTAGCCACACTGGCTGGGGAAACTTGGAGCTGAAGAAAACCATTCCAGGAAGGCTATTTTAGGACAAGGTGCTCCAACCTTCCCAGAAACAATGGGTGGAATGATACCACATCAGACTGGGGGAACACAGAAGACATAGTTCAACCTTAATGGTGTTCATCAGTGTCAATCCTCTCTCTTCCACTTTTGACTTCTTATATGACCTTCTTCCAGTTTGGGGTGCTATAACCTCTTCACCCCCTCCCATTCCATCTCCAGCCTTATTGGAATGTAGCCTAAGCAATGTCTTGCTGGATCACATTTTTCTCAGTGACAGCCTTTCAATTCCAGCAACACTTATTCAGATTTATTTTTTTGTTTGTCCCAAAGCAGATACACATTGCTTGTGATTAACAATGGTGCAGTGGAGTCAGGCCTCACAGGGTTGAAGCCAGGCCTTTTAATTAGCAGGAATGATGCCATTCATTGACACCCCCTCAGCGTTTCCTGTTTCCTCTGGGCTTAGCTGCAATCCTCACAGTAGCCTGGAGGAAATATATTTTTCCAGTGAGAGTATATTGGTTTGAGCTACCCCTACTGTGATACAAAGTATCTTGGGGTTGGCTTGAACCTGAATGACCATTAGCAGCTGATTAGCTTTATAGAAGACCAGCTCACAATAGGGATGAAAACGGCAGGAGCTGGTTTGCTGATACGAATTAACAGCTGAATGCATTTTTGGGTTGAGGAGGATGTGGCTATGACACTGGCATGGTGAGGGCCTGCACTTCAGAAATAACCACTGCACCACAAAGTGTTTGATTTAGCTATTTATGAAATTAATCCATGAATTATGGCTCATGTTAGGAAGTATGGGCTGACGGTTTTCTGATCTAGAAAATATTCCAGACAAGCACTGATGTGCAGCTTAATGTTATTATTTCTGTTGCTCTGGTGAGCCATAGAACCAGCAGACTGGAGAGCTCTGGTCTGTTCCACATTCGTTTCTCACTGAACCATGCCAAATTGCAGTTCCCAGCCGATTCACCATTTGCATTAGACTTTCTGTGGGGTGAGGACTGTGGAGATCAAAGTGTTCCCACTACACCCTTTGAGCGTGGCATGGCTTCATGGTGGGCTGCCTGAATGTGTCATGTCACCCGGAAGTGTCAGCATAGCATAACATTGCTGCATGGCTGGCAATGCTTTACTACCCATTTTAGCATTCATGAACATGCGATATTATCAGCAGCAGAAAAAGTCTATTCTGTTTGAGTTTGACAGACCTCCGACGCATTTCTGACCCAGTGGCCATCAGTGGGCTTTGTTGTTTTTGCTTTACTTTCTTCCATGAAATTGCTTAGAATATTTGTACAAGTTTGAAGCAGAGAATCATGTATTTGAAGTTTGGTTTGCATGAACTGGGGCTGACTCATTGCACATTGTTCTTGTTCTCATAGCATTTGCATGAAAACTGTGGAAGACTCTTTCTCTGTAAAAACTCCACTTTGGCTACCTTGGGCCTCCCTTCTGCAGTTTGAGCAAATTTTGCGCAGATTTGCCTAGCTTAAAAATATGCACAAATTTTACAAACAGAAGTCTGTGAGCTAACTCAGCTCATATCAGATTGAGCTGCTGTCATCACAGAGTTGATGGAGTGGATCTGCAGGGCTGAGCAGAGAAATCCTGTTAGATTTTCAGGGTCCTGTTGGATTCCTCACAGATCCCAAACTACTGCACTGGAAGCTTCATCCAGTTACATGAAAGGAAGAGCATGTAAGAAAAGCCGAACCAAATGCATATATATCAAATAAAAACAAGGCACTAGGTGCTTCTGAAAAGAAAGCAGGCTCTGTCTTACTTTCTCCTACTGGAAAGAGAGAGTTAGTACTGATCTACCTTTCAGGGTGAATGTTGTGATGAGAACTGACTTCAGATGTGAAGGATTCTTGGCCACCCTGGACCACCCTGGTTGCAGCAAGGAATGGATGAATATGTCAGTTTTGCTTAGTCCTGCTTTTCAGTCTTCTAAAATCTGCATCCTTTCTTTCCTGAATATGAAGAACTTTGCACATCTTGGTAGATCCTTGTCCAAAACTAACTGGAACAAAATGCTCATCTATTGGTGTCAGTCAATTGTGATTGGTACTGCTGTTCCCAGCACAGAGAAGACATGATGAATCTGCCTGCCATGTGGTTGTCAAAAATAAGAACCTGCCAGAAAAAAGGGGTGGCAACCCCTACTGAGCACTCACCTGAGTGAATATGCAAGAGTTCAAACCTGGACTCTTAAGGACAATGCACCCAAAGTCCTGGCCTTGCAGTTTCAGTTTGAATTTTTTGAATATGATCTTTTAAAATTGCAAGATCTGTTCAGTATGAGGGGAACTTTGCACATTTTAGTGTGACTAGAGTGAGAAAAACCCCTTTGATTGTTCTGTTGTGGTGTACAATCAAAAGAACATTTCCAGTTTATTGAGACATACAGGAAATACATGCAGCCTGTGGGCAGTGCCCAAAGGGACTACCAAGATGGAAACTGTACAAGATAATTTTATAACCAATCAGTTACATATGTGGGGAGCAAGACTTGCAATATGGATTTCTGATCAGGTCAGGAATCCCACCTTAGCTCTAAAGCAGAGCTTTAGCTCATCTTGTCCTGCCAAGTGAATCTTTGTCAAAAGCAAACTGAAATCAATTCCTCATTCATCCCTAGTTGCAGCTCACCTAACAGAAGGTCATGACTCCAGGAAGCCATCCCTCTTTTTAATTTCTCACCATGCTACATAGAAATGTTATGTTAGGATGCTAGGCCATTGTAGGTAGCTTCCCAAACACAGACTCTGCCACCAGCTAGGGAAGTGCTGGTGAGGATGGATGGGAAGTCCAAATGAGGAGTCTGTGACAATGGCACCAAGGTGTTGTCAGCAGTGATGTGCCCTGCAGAGGGTGCTTGGACACCAGCAGCTGCTACAGGGAAACTTATGTTGTGCTTTTGACTGAGGTCCTGGACACAGACAGCAAGGATCTAGTGCTAATAGCAAGAAGGGCTTGTGCAACGATTCTCTCATTGTTTTATTTAACTGATTTTCAAATGATGAGCAGGAAAGGAAAATGGAAGAAACAGTAGAACATAATTAGAAGGTTACCAGAAGAAAGACCATGGCATCTGAACCTCCATGTTGCTGTTGTTAGTTGCAAAGTCATGTCCAACCCATCGTGACCCCATGGACAACATTTCTCCAGGCCTTCCTGTCCTCCACCATCACCCGGAGTCCAATCAAGCTCACACCAACTGCTTCAGTGACTCCATCTAGCCACCTCATTCTCTGCCATCCCCTTCTTCTTTTGCCATCTATTGTTCCCAGCTCTTCTCCAGTGAGTCCTTCCTTCTCATTAGGTAGCCAAAGTATTTGAGTTTCATCTTTAGTATCTGGCCTTCTAAAGAGCAGTCAGGGTTGATCTCCTCTAGGACTGACCGGTTTGATCGCCTTGTGTCCAAGGGACTCGCAGGAGACTCCTCCAGCAGCACAGTTCAAAGGCCTCAATTCTTCGGCGCTCAGCCTTCCTTATGGTCCAGCTTTCACAGTCATAGATTGCAAGTGGGAAAACCATAGCCTTGACCATATGCACTTTTGTTGGAAGGGTGATGTTTCTGCTTTTTAGTATGCTGTCTAGATTTGCCATAGCTTTCCTACCCAGGAGCAAGCGTCTTTTAATTTTTTGGCTGCAGTCCCCATCTGCAGTGAACTTGGTGCCCAGGAAAATGAAATCTGTCACTACCTCCATTTCTTCCCCATCTATTTGCTAGGAAGTGAGAGGATGCCATGATCTTAGTTTTCTTAATGTTGAGTTTCAAGCCAACTTTTGCGCTTTCCTCAAGAGGTTCTTTAGTTCCTCTTCACTTTCTGCCATGAGAGTGGGTCACCTGCATACCTGAGGTTGATGATATTTCTCCCAGCAATCTTTATTCCAACTGGTGATTCATCTAGCCCCACCTTTCTCATGATGTGCTCTGCATATAAGTTAAATAGGCAGGGTGACAGTATACAGCCTTGCTGAACTCCTTTCTCAATTTTGAACCAATCAGTGGTTCCATGTCCAGTTCTCATTGTTGCTTCTTGACCTGCATATAGGTTTCTCCAGAGACAAATAAGATGGTCTGGTATTCCCATCTCTTTAAGAACTTGCCACAATTTGTTGTGATCCACACAATCAAAGGCTTTAGCATAGTCAGTGAAGCAGAAATAGACATTTTGCTGGAACTCCCTAGCTTTCTCCATGATCCAACATATGTTGGCAATTTGATCTCTAGTTCCTCTGCCTCTTCGAAATCCTGCCTGTACTTCTGGTAGTTCTCGGTCCACAAACTGCTGGAGCCTAGCTTGTAGGATTTTGAGCATAACTTTGCTAGCACGTGAAATGAGTGCAATGGTGCAGTAGTTTGAACATTCTTTGGCATTGCCCTTCTTTGGGATCCGAATGTAAACTGACCTTTTTCAGTCCTGTGGCCACTGTTGAGTTTTCCAAATTTGCTGGCATATTGAGTGTAGCACTTTTACTGCATCATCTTTTAAGATTTTGAATAGCTCAGCTGGAATACTGTCACCTCTACTAGCTTTGTTGTTGCTCAGACTTCCTAAGGCCCATTTGACTTCACATTCCAGGATGTCTGGCTTGAGGTCAGTGACCACCCCATTGTGGTTATCAGGGACTTTAAGCTCTTTCTTGTATAGTTCTTCTGTGTAATCTTGCCACCTCTTCTTAATCTGCCTCTGTTAGGTCCCTGCCATTTTGGTCCTTTATCATGCCCATCTTTGCATGAAACATTCTCTTCATATCTCCAATTTTCTTGAAGAGATCTCTGGTCCTCCCTAATCTATTGTTTTCTTCTATTTCTTTGCATTGTTCATTTAAGAAGGCATTCTTATCTCTTCTAGCTATTCTCTGGAATTCTGCAATCAATTGTTTGTATCTTTCTCTTTCTCCCTTGCCTTTTGCTTCCCTTCTTTTTTCAGCTATTTGTAAAGCTTCCCCAGACAGCCATTTTCCTTTCTTGCATTTCTTTTTCTTTGGGATGGTTTTAGCTGCTACAATGTACAATGTTGTGAACCTCTGTCCATAGTCCTTCAGGTACTCTGTCTATCAGATCTAATTCCTTATATCTATTTGTCACCTCTACTGTATATTCCTCAGGGATATGATATAGGTCATACTTGAGTGGCCTAGTGCTTTTCCCTACTTTCTTCAATTTAAGCCTAATTTTTGCAACAAGAAGCTCATGATCTGAACCACATTCAGCTCCTGGTCTTGTTTTTACCGATTGTATAGAGCTTCTCCATCTTTGGCTGCAGAGCACATAGTCAATCTGATTTCTGTGTTGACCATCTGGTGATGACCATATGTAGAGTCGTCTCATGGGTTGTTGGAAAAGAGTGTTTGCTATGACCATTGTATTCTCTTGAGAAAATTCTACCAGCCTGTGCCCTGCTTCATTTTGTACTCCAAGGCCAAACCTGTCTGGTATTCCAGTTATCTCTTGGCTTCCTTCTTTAGCATTCCAATCCCCCGTGATGATAAGGACATCATTTTTTGGTGTTAATTCTAGAAGGTGTTGTAGGCCTTCATAGAACCGGTCAATTTCAGCCTCTTCAGCACCAGTGGTTGGGGCATAGACTTGGACTACTGTGAAGTTGAATGGTTTGCCTTGGATTCGAACTGAGATCATTCTGCCATTTTGGAGATTGTATCCCAGTACTGCTTTTCCTACTCTTTTATTGTCTATGAAGGCTACTCCATTTCTTCTGGGGGATTCTTGCCCGCAGTAGTATACCTGATGGTCATCTGAATTAAATTCACCCATTCCTGTCCATTTTAGTTCACTGATTCCTAAGATGTCAATGTTCAGTCTTGTCATCTCTTGTTTGACCACATCCATCTTGCCTTGATTCATGGATCTTACATTCCAGATTCCTATGGAGTACAGATCTTTGCAGCATCAGACTCTCCTTTCACCACCAGATACATTGGCAACAGAGTGGCCTTTTGGCTTTGACTCAGTCGCTTCATTCTTTCTGGCGCTACTAGTACTAGGCCTCTGTTCTAGTACTGGTAGCGTTGGACACCTTCTGACCTGCGGGGCTCATCTTCCGGAGTTGTATCTTTTTGCCTTTTGGTACTGTCCATGGGGTTTTCATGGCAAAGATACTGGAGTGGGTTGCCATTTCCTTCTCCAGTGGATCACGTTTTGTCAGAGCTTTCTGCAATGAGCTGTCCATCTTGGGTGGCCCTGCATGGCATAGCTCATAGCTTCATTGAGCTACGCAAGCCCCTTTGCCATGTCAGGGCAGTGATCCATGAAGGAGTGAACCTCCATAAAGTTCCATAAATGAAGTTAATTAATGTAATAAAAGACCTCATCTGGAAAAACAGGGTCTACAATGATTGGTTCAGACATGATAAGGCTAGAACCCTAGGCATGCTTACATAAGTGTACACGCCACCTGAGTTGATTGGCACTTATTTCCCAGTAAACGTGTGTAGGACTGACTGGAGTACCGTATAGAATGATATATGGGGATGCGAGTTGTTGTTTCATTGAGGACAACAAAGAGTCTTTTGCCACCTTAAAAAGTAATCCATTTCTTCTAGCATAATCTTTCCCCAACTCTGTCTGCTTCTTCAGATGCATGTTTCATTTGTGTGTGTAGGCGTGTGTCCAAGTGTGCATGCATGTGTGCCATTACAGCATCACAATATCTTCTCTCACCAAAATGTAAAGCATTGCACACGGCTTGTGTAAAAAAGCACAGGAACTTTAACTCTTTGGTTTGGTGACCGGACAGATCATCCTTCGCGGGTCCCCTGCCTCCCTGTTACTGCCCCCAGCACAATGGTGTGCTTGCTTTTGAAAGCCATTATTTAAAATGGAGAGAGGGATGTAATGCACTGCAGATATATTCTCTGGAAGTAGCTGCTCAATCAACGGAATGACAAAATGATGGTGCTCTAGTCGAGAGGCTCTCCAGTCTGCAGTAAAAGAGCCATAAAACACTGTAAAAACAGTTCCAAGCACTGCCTTCCCTATCCAGGAGTGACAAGAACTTTAAAGGAAAAGAAAAAAGAGAGGGGGGAAACTCCACACCTGCAATATTGGCTCGGAAAGCAAACACTATGGAGTAGGACACCAGTTTTACTGGAATCCTCCTGAAGCAACTTCTATCAGCCTGGTGTCCTGCACGTGTGTCAGATTCCAATTTCCAGCATCCCCAGCAGTCGTGGTCATTGACCATGTTAACTGGAAGAATGGAAACTCTAGTCTGAGACACATGGAGTAGGAAACACGTGCAAATCACTGATAGTTATTAACAACCCTGCCATGTCATCATATTTGTAAAGGTAAAGGAGTTTTTTTTTCCCTAAGAAGAAGAAATAATGGGGTTTACTGACTGGGGTGCAGTAGTCAAGGTGGCCAGTGATGACCTTTAACAAGGCTGCTGTGTCTTTCATTGGCATTGTGGAGTGAAGAATTTCAGCAGATGTAGCTCTTCCCTCAACATGGTGTCCAATGTAAGAATGCAAGAAGGGCTGTTCTGGGTCAGACCAAAAATCTATATAGTGCAGCATTCTGCTCAAACAATGGCAACCAGATGGCTATGGGAAGCCCACTGGCCATGCAGGCCGGGAGGATGGGAGTTGTTGCCCCTAGCAGAATTGCAGTCAAAGAGAGAAATGGGGCTCCAGATCAACTGGGACCTTTGTGGAACAGAACCCATTTGCTCTTGTCCTCGGAAACTGATATTTAGAGGCACAGGGCCTTGATACCAGAGGTGATATGTATGGCTAGCCAGCATGACTAGTAGCCTTGGACTGAGCCAAGGTCAGATGATTTCGAAGGTGCCACTGACTTCAGACAGAGTAATTCAAGCACATGCCAAATTTTGACCTCAGGAGGACTGCTTAAAGTGACTGGAAGATGGCCCAAACAATACACATGAAGACACTTAGTTTCTGAGCCCTCCCCCTCCTTGGATTTTTTTTTCCAAAAAAACAATCTATCTAGCATGTTAAAATCATAATCTTTTCCCTTCTGGGAGATTTTCACTTTCTCCTCCCTCCATCTTCTGCTCCTGTAGCCACGAGTGTCGTTTTACGTTGAATGCCATCCATTCGCTAAATTGCTGTGCCAAGGAAATCTTCCTCTCTTGCATTTTTGCCAGTCAGGCAAGGAACCTCATGATGAGGAGAAGGCTCTTTCCAGTATGAACAAACACTGCCTGGCAAACTTATTTGGGAAGGCCCAAAGCTCCTTCCTTTGTCGGTTCCTACTCTCCTCCCTAGCACTCTGAGAAAAGTTGGATGTTACAGCCCCTTAATTCAGTTTGGGGGACCTCTGCACTACAGCCCCTTCTGTTTAGAAGGGAGCACATTCTCTGCATTGCTACAAAATGCCTTGGGGCTCATGTAAGTGAATACAGAACATTTCCATTGTGCTGAAAACGAGAGCCTGTGCTGTACATAAATGCAGCTGAGGGAGAAGTAGGAGGAATTGAAAAGACGGTGACAGGCAGAGATTTTTTTTTAAAAAAATTCCATTTACTAGGTGCATGTGCAAAGGTGTGAAGGAGCAGAGACTGAGAAACAAGGGAGGAAGGAGGGAAGGAAGGACTGAAAGAAGGATTTATGGATGGATGGATGGATGGATGGATAGATAGATAGATAGATAGATAGATCACGGAGGAGGAGGAGGAAAGAGGCAAGGGAGGGCTACAGTGCCTCCCCTGGTTTGCCAGCAGGGGTGGATAGTGGGTGGAGGAGCAGGTAGGACACTGGACACCTGCTTGGTGCTTCTACCTTCTTGTCTGCCCCTATTCCTTGTGACCAGGCATCACCATGCTGCTTAATGCTGCTTGTTTACTTGCAGATCTCACTGGCTTCTACTACACTGTGTAGACAAGCAAGAGAAGGGACTCCTGGGATATCCACAGTAAACAACCTGGCTTCCCTCCTGGAAGGCTGGCCCCTCCCAAATCTAGCCAACTGGAGTCCAGTGCAGCAGAGACTAGTAATGGAGGCTGCCATGGGAAGGAAAGGCAGGATAGTGCACTTTTGCCAGCAAAGTTGAGCTTGAGTCTGGATCCAACCCTGGTAATAAATGGGCAGAAGCCACCAGAAATCTCTCCCAGTAGCCACAGCTGAATTAAGAGGGAGCTGTGCTAGAATACGCTCCTACTTTTCTGTCGCTCCCATTCATTCCCACAGTGTCCATGCATAAATACTGGGCATATTGTGCCAAACGTTTCAATGAAGTACAAATGCCTAAAGATTAATGTTATAAAAGAAAGAAATCTGTGTTCCCTTAAGTTTTTCGCAGTTCTGTCACTGATAGCTCAGTGCAAAAATAATGAGGTAAACAAACACCTACAGCATAAGAACAGCGCGAAAACCAGTGCAAAGCAAAGTGCTATATTACGTGTAGTGGTAGTCTTGGAAATAAAGGACCCAATTAAAAGACTGACCATGGATCAGCCTCTTGTCAATACTTTTGGTGGCTCTGCCTATCATCTTGTTTACACAAAGGGTTTCAAGTTTTCAAAACAAACCTTTTAAAAATGTGTTTGCATTTGAGATGCTCAAATTATAATTAATTCTTGATTATGTAGTTAGAATGCCTATGGACTTTAAAGCATTTATAGGACAGCTTTCATGGGGTGAAAGCTGTGGTCTTGTAGCTGTTGTTGGCAACAACTCCCATAATCCTTGACCACTGGACAGGTGGCCTGGGGCTAATGAGACCTGGAGTCCAACAACATCCAATGGGCCATATACAGCTCCCCGCATGATGCATCCAAAATCAGAAAAGAAACATGTTGTCAGGTTTGTCTTGCCTTCTTTTTCTTTCATCATCATCATCATCATCATCATCATCATCATCATCATCATCATCACCACCATCATTATCATGAGAATAGACATAAAAATCAGCTGTCATATGTGGAATGGAAGCATCTTTGACCCTCAACTTGGCAAAATATCTTGGGCTCAGTCTGAGCTCATGGGAGGTGATGAAAGGGGCATTTTCCTGGAGAGCAAATCGAGGCAGAGGCTGATTTCTTATAATTCCCTGGGGAAGGCAAGGCCAAATTGCCTTGTGATCACTTATTGTCTTTCTCATTCCTCTTCTTCCTCACTAATAGAGGCAACCCTGACCTGCTTCACAAAAAATATTTTGCAATCTCTTTGCCCCATAGCACTGTTTGTGAATCTCTTTGGAGAGAGCTGTTTTAAAAAGACGCAGACAAATGATTGGCTGTTCTAGGCATCCTCATTAGAAAATATTTCTGAATGCTTTTTTGTTTTTGGTTTGCTTTTTTCAGGTCAGATCTTATTTATGAGAACAATTGATTTAGCAATACATGGCAGCATCAGACTTTAAGAAGATTACAGTGTCCATGCTTCATAAATTACATTGGTCACACCTCCTTTTTCAGAAAGCTCCTATGTTCTGATTTTCTTTCTGTTAATAAGAATTAATGCTCTTCATCTCCCAGTTCAGTATTTTTATATACCTATTTATATATATCTTGGAAAACTAAAGCATGAGCACAGTAGCTACTGAAATGGAATAAACATAAATCCATCTCTGAACATACTGTTTCAAAGACACCCTACACAAAAGGTTGACAGCATCATTATTCCTCGTTGCAGAAGGACAAACAAAAGGTGTGTCATTATGCAAGGCAGGATGGAGGGTGCAGTGCTCAGGAAACAGGCATGGGCAAGATGATAATCCAAGGCTTTTCTTTGGGCCCTACACACATTTGGGCTTTTCTTTGGGCCCTTTGGGCCCTGTGAGTCTCATCCCCATAGGGCTTTTCTCTGGACTAAAGCAGAGCTCATAATATGCAGACTTCCAATGCTCACTTTCTCTCTCTCCTTCCCTCCCTTGTCCTCTATTAGCATGCAGAGCATTTGTGGGGTGTTCAGTCTGAATGGCAGGGCAAGGCCTGCTCAACCGTTTGCCTTTCCAGTCTTTTTCCCCACCAAAAGGCCTCCATTCTTTTCCAAAGTCAGGTGAAGAGAGACTAATAATGCCCCCTGCAGCTAAAAGTGGAAGGCAGGAAGGAGTGACTTTGAGTGAACAAAACCAGCCAGCATGGAAAGGGTTAAGTTTTGCATTAAACCCCTTATTTGCAGCAACGTCTTATTTGAAAACAACCTGGGAAACCTCTTAGGCTTGAACACCATGAAGCAGCTAGCTGGGGTCAGTGTCAAAGCAGAAGACCCCATTTATGTTTGCTTCTACCTCATGGCCTGCTGCATCCCTCCCACTTCAGCGGGGGCCCTGCCTTTAGGCATTTGCCTCTGGCAGAGGATGCTGGGATGCAGCAGCAGGTCACCAGCGGAGCTGTGCACTTCTTGGCTTACCAGAGCTATCCTGTTGCCTCCGGGCACAGTGAGGATGGTGGCCCTTGCCAGTGTTGAGGAGAGCGTCTACTACCAGTTTGGCCAGCTTTTGTGCAAGGAGTAGGAGAGGACCCCATGTTGTGATTTGCCTCAGGAAGCAAAATGTCCTGAGCTGGTCCTCACCCTAGGATCCTGCAGGATCCTAGTCATGGCCTGAGTTCCTTTATGCATGCTAATGGAAAGTTAGAGTTTGACAAAGGGTATTGGTTATAACTTAGATCACCTTTTCTCAATTGGATGCCCAAACATTTTTTGAGCTGTAGCACCCAGCATCCATTCCCATGGGTCATGCTTGAAGGAGCTGATGGGTGTTGGAGTCTAAAAGATCTTGAGGATGCCAGGCTGAAGAAAGGAGATATAGAGAGAAGAAGGGTGGAAGGAGGAGGTAGAATGGATAGATAGATGAACAGAAGCAACAACAACAGGACCAGCAATTTGGTTTCCAAGCTTTGACAGCTACTTAAACTTTCTGCAGAACAGGATAAATGGAGAGTTTTAAAATTATGTATATATTTATCCACACCTCTCTCTCTCATTCTCTCTCTCCCTTCCTCCCTCTCTCTCCCTCCCTCTCTCTCTCTCTCATTCTCTCTCTCTCTCTGAGTTACCTACAACTGCAGCATAAGTTTTTCCCCTATAATTTTCCCCCAATTACTCTGCTCTGACCTGCATGAATCTTATTTCCCACTGTAATGAAAAATGACACAGTCTCCATGAGAAAAACCTGAATTAAAAAATAAAAAACACATTCAGCTGTGACAAATAATAGGAGATAAACAATTTGCTTTGCTTGAGAAAGTTAGTGCTATTGGACAGCAGGTTACAGACTAGCACACAGGAAGGTTGTAGGAAGCTGAGCATCTTTCACCTATACAAATAAGGACTGGTTTGCTGACTGACGAGCAGAGCAAATGAGTAAGGACACATAAGACATGTTGTGTTATATTTAGCCCTGAAATCAACAAAATCGTGCTTTCTTTCTAATTGTTGATAGGCTGACAGGAGTGATTGTAATAGCTAGATTGCATAGCTAGAGTGAGACAGAAAAATGCAATTACAAAATTTAAACTGAATGTGTGATGCTTCTGTCCATCCATCTGTCTGTCCATCTGTCCTATCACCTATGAGCAGTTCAAAAGCAGGTTCACTTACACAAAGGAAGAGTTCAAAGCAGAAAATGAACAGAATTGAGCCCCAATTACTACCTTGAAATTCAGACTGCATCAGATTCGAGTCACTGGGGTTTCCTTGCCTTTTTGAGAGTGAGAACATTCATTTCCACATTGTTTACTCACCATCAATATTGCTAATGTGGAGGAAATAGAGAAAGGAAAGCTAGGGGGTGATGCTGGAAGCATGCTTTACAATGCAATCTTATATGTGTCTATTCGCAAGAAGTTTCTTATATGTTTTATGGGGCTTAATCCCAAGTAGGTGAGACTACAACTGCTGTATTTATGAGTAAAAAAAGTTTGAAGAAATTAGAAGGGTTTCTGTTGAATTCTACACCTATACCTAATTGGCAGAATCCAAGGCAAAGTTTCAGGGCACTGTTACCTGCCAAATGTCCAGTGTGTTTTCAGATGGTTCCTAGTCCTTAAAAGTCTTGCTTGGTCATCGCAGAAGAATTTTGTGTTCTAATGGCTAGAACTGGAGGGAAACTTGTGGCCCTCGAGATGTTTTTGGATTCCAGCTCCAATAAAAGCCCCAGCCAGCATGGTCCATCACCAGGGATTATGGAAGTTTTAGTCCAACAACAGCAGAAGGGACCTAGATACTTCACTCCAGCCTGGAGACCTTTCCCAAGTCTGTTGCCTACAGAGGCCCAGTACTTTCAAGCAAATCTTCCTTCATTTGGAGTAAAGTCTCTTAGATTTGTTTTCCTGAAATAATTAAAATAGGCTAGAATTGTTTGGAGGCTTATTTTGCCCATCCCTAGGAATCAGCAATTTCTCCCAATTATTCCCAAATTGTATTTATGGCACAGTCACGTACATATCTATTCAGAGCGCTACTGAATTCTTTGAGACTCACAGCCAGATGCATGTATAGAGGATTTCAACCTGATGTAGACTTCTCTGATTAAAAATACCAGGGGTGGGGACTTAATGATTCCTGCATGTAATCTGTTGAAGCCGCATGGTGTGAGAGGGGCCAGGGGCAGTGATAAGTGAAGCGGCCTCTCCTCTCTTTGCTTCTGCCACTCCCTCCTCTCTCCCCCTCCTCTCCCTGCCACCCTGCAGGAAAGGTAGATACCGAGTGATGTTGGCTGGAGATTCTTGTAGCATCCCACTACCAGCCACTGGTGGGGGAGCAGGAAGGCCTGAAGAACTGAGCTTCCCATCCCTGGATTAAAGTCTGACACTGCACATCTGTATAAAACTGTCTGTAGGCAATGAGAAATGCCTTATTTTGTGTCAATGATGTTACCCATGCAAATAATTATTTTCTATACCTTTTCATATTGAACATGCACAAGCATCTTCATTCCCAAATTATCTCCCAAAGTATCGGAGTGTTATCATTGCCAAAATCCTGGGTGCTCATCCACAGTGAAGCAAATGGGAGTTAATACAGCTTAGATGCATAGCTGCTTTCTCTTTCCATGATAAATGCCAGCATTTCGGGAAGAATTTATTTTCTTTAACTCATCTCACCTAATTTTTAAACCTTTGAGTGTCTGCATAATAAAAATCGTTGCCATGGACAATTGCTACCGCTGTAATTGATTTTGCAAAGGGATGGTCACATTCATATTCAAAATTTTATTTTCTTCCTGCACATATCTTTCCCTTATATATCTTTTTTAAAAAGATAGAAAGAAAAAAAAAAGAAAGAAAAATCAGTTCAGAAATGGGGAAGCAAAATAAGCCTAGATAGAAGAATAATTTCATGCTACAAAGATTAATGTGTGAAGTCTGAATTTTCTCTGTGGGGAACTGGTTTGTGTTCAAGACAATATTGTTTCCTTTCTGGTTCATTCACGGCCAATGCAAACATTATAGCAAAATGCAGTGGCTGCTATGAAACGTATCTCTGTGGCCATATGTCCTTTTTGAGAGCGGATAGTCCTTTATTTGAAGGCATCCTCTGTTGGAAAGCTTGTCCTGTTCCATTCCACTTTTACGATAAAGGACCATAAAAACTTTTGCTCATTGTTAGTTCAGACACATATCTGAACAGCGGAAGAAACAACCAACACACGGATCACCTGGTCAAAGCCTTCTGCACCATATAATGTAGATTCTGATTTAAATTCTAATAATTATTTCTAAATTTGCATCAAATGTTATTTCAGTCTGTTTCCCCCTTTTGGCATTTCATAAGTGGCCACCTGTCTATGTGGTCATTGTGGCAAGGTAACTATTCACACGCCTAGCACAACGTGGATGGCTGGAATTGGTGTGAGAGTTTCCACATAATTACCTTAAAGCTTCTGAGAAATTATATGGCTGAAGCCTTCTTTCAACACAGAAATGCTATGTATCGCCTGCGGTGAAGAACAATACAAAGTTTTGGAAAGGTGAGCCTTTCCAACACGGAAAAAATAGCAAACAACACTAACACAAAAAGCTAACTTGGCCAAACATTTGTGTTGTTCTGAAAGTTATTGGCACATTTGTGTTTTCCCAGTTCCTGCTCGGTCTTAGCACAATTTCTTGGCCTCATTTGCCCTGTTTCTCTGGTGTGGTGACCAGTATGGTTTTGTTTATAGCCATTCCTGACATTAGAGGTGTCAACTGGATATACTAAATCCCACAGTATGCTTCTTAATTAGCAATTGAGGCTCTTTTCAGAGTTTATTGCTTATTTGGGAATACTTGTCCCTAATATACATCTCAAATTATTAAGCTAATTTGAGTAAGCTGATTAATGAGATCTCACAGGACTTTGATAGATTGACATCTTTAAGATTAAGTCTATGAGGCAGGATAAATATGCTTAAAATGAATGTAGTACCTCCAATTGTCTATGTTTTACAAGGCATTCCTCTTTTCATAACCAGCAGGTATAAATGCTTTGTTTAGTAAATTCCTATGGGGTACCATTCTGCCGTGAACATCTTGAAAAGGATGCAGCTTTCCATTAAGGAGGATGGATTTGGCCTCTATGACCTCCCTTTATATCACCAGGCGTGTTTGTTGATCTGTATTAAATTTTGGGTGATTCTGTTCAGCTAAAACTTCTCTCCTGGTCAGTTTTGGAATCTTAATGCTTGGATCTGCTTCCTAAGTGGATCGTATTGGGTTCTCAGTATACCAAAACAGACAGGGTGCCCTCTACAATTACAGCAGTAAGAGCAGTGCAGCATATAGTTTCACATCAATTGCAACTTGATTTATTTTTACATGCAAAATTAATCCTGCAGAGAAATCTGGGCTTGAAGTTTGGCAAGAAAATCGTTATTTAGCAGACCTGGATGCACAGGCTGGTTTTCACATTGATAAGCTTGTAGGTTCCAGTCATAACTTCCTACCATTCTTTGTTTTGCATGCTAAAGAGGATGTGCCTGCTATGGATGAATAGCTATATATGCAACTGAAACACCTTTTGGAATCTAGGTTTGGTCCTGCCACTTTTACAGCTTTGGTGCCTCCTTTGCTCTTGGATGTATTGATTGAGGCTGCACTGGCCTACAAACAGTTGCACTGGCCTACAAAGCATGTTCAAAATGGATTGAACTCAGTGAACAAATATGATGCACAAGGTTGTGTGTAGAAATGGAATAATGAAGTGGAGGATCCTATCCTGTCCAATCAATGGGGTGCTTTGTTGGCAACTCTTTCAGAAGGGATAACAGAACTTATGTGGTGTCCAGTATACTCAAAAATAGACTGGACACCACTACATCTTTTCAGCCAGGGTTTAATTAAATTTGACAATTGTTAGGGATGTAATACAGCTAACACTTCTCTTGCTCATATGTTTTGGCAATGCTGAATGGCTTCCTCTTTGGGGAATGGAGTGATAATTTGGAGAAAAGTTGTGATAAAAAATTATTTAACATTTCAAAATAAAGTCACTGTAAATGAATTTTCTGCAGCCTTTTGGCAGCTAAAACAATAATACTAAAACACTAGAAGGGTAAATGGCCACATGCAATAACAGAAAGGATAGAGGACTTGATGAAACGTTCATTTTGAAAGGATGTTTTTTCAGCGTAATCTACAAAGTAACAAATATATGGAAATCTGGGGTGCCTTTGTTGAAGTCTGTCTATGTATATCTTGAATGAGTCACATATATCTTGCCATATATTAATAAATATGGAGTATTTGGTATATATGTATATAACAGAGGCACTTAAATTTCATGTAAGAAAGTTGCAATGTTTTATTTTATTTTTATTTTCATTTTTCTTTCCTTTTTGTTTGGGTTTTGGCTTTGATTTTGTAACTCACAATAAAAACTGTCTAAAAAAACTAACAATTCTTGACATCAGAGCTGGTCACTCAATGCACTGTTGTATACTGAAGGAAGACTTCTGTCTACTATTGTAGCCATAGGCATTGATCTTATCACCTGCCAACTATTTGTTCAGCAGTGGTATGAAGGGCTCCCATGCCCTTGAGCTCTTCCACATGAGGGGTCATTCCAGGATGATCAAATTTGCTCTTCACATAAAGGTTTTCTGCTTCCATGGAGGGCAGATGAAGTAGAAAACTGTGGGGTCAAAGAAGAAAGAAAAGGAAGGGAAATCATGCTGAGAATGGTGTTGAACAGCAGAAAAAAAAAAACCCTCCCCAAAACACACACACACCAAAAACCCCTACATGAATAAACTCTCAACAAGTGTCAAAAAGCTGGTAAAAATAGGAGTGTATGTTTAAACAAACATGGAGCTTGTTAAAGTAATTTGGACTTGGCTCTACTTTTAGCAGCATCTGCATGAGTGGTGTAATTATAATTATATTTAAGCTGGGCTTGAGTCATGAATCTTTCAGATTCCTAGGACTATCTTGAGACAACAACTCAACTCGCACAGTCACTGTAGCCCGCCATGCATCATTTAATCCATGTTTGCCTGTGGAAAATGCTGTGTGGAGTTTGAATATTCAAGCTGCAGTGGTGATTTGTTGTATCATCTGAACCCTGACAGTGGTGGTTGTGTGAGCTTTCTAGGATGACATGAAGACTGTTTAACCTTTGCACAGCCCTGCCAGCTGAGTTTAGATGATGTGATGGACCACCACTGCGATATTCAAAATGGCTGCCCACATTCACCTCTGCTGACTATGGCTTAAATAACCTGTGGTGGTTTGTTTGGTCATGTGCACCCAACCTGTTGATATTGTTTGTTTCTTGAACAGGGAGACAGGAAGGCTTCTAGGAAAGGACTTTTCCCACAAGATCTTCGTGGCAACAAAATAAAGTAAGTCACAACTGCACAGCCTGAAGAGTTCAGTTTTGAGCCCTGTCAACTGTGTAGGTCTACATGGGACCAGAATGAAATGAAGCACTCTAATAGCTAGGTTAGAGAGACCAAACTGTATTGATCACCTAATCAGAACATTAAAGCACCAGTCAATAGGTACCCTCCCCAGCAAGCATCAAGCCAATCCATGTCAAGAAGCTGATACAAATATATTTTTCAGAGCTTTCATAAGATAATAAGAATGTAGAAAAAGCCATGCTGGATCAGAACAAAGGGCCATCTAGTCCAACACTCTGTACACAAAACAGCTGCCCACAGGATCACTCAAGCAGGAAGGACGCAAGACCTCCACCTGCCCAAGTTACTCAGCATCTGGTGTATGCAGCATGTCACCCTGGTATAGGACATAGAACATAGCCAGCAAGGCTAGTAGTCACTGATAGCCCATTGACCTTCTGTGGAATAGAAAACATTTGTACTGAACATTGCATTGCTACTTACATGCCCTTGTCTGTCTTTACCAGTAGAGAATTTGGTGTTTTCAGAAGTGCTTTTGTTCAGATTGTGCCTAAAGTGCAGGGATTATCACATTAATATCATGATGGATGTTCCAGCTTCTAAGGCTGCTGTTGACTTTGGTTTTAAAACTTTTGGGCCTCTGTTTAGTTCAGAGTCACCTTGATTTGGATATAGTTATTTAAGGAAGCTGAAGTAACAGAAAGATGGCTTTTCATCTTTTGTTTAAGCTTAAAGGGCTTACTAGCACTAATCATTATGAAACTAAATCCTGTGATTATTATGCATTATTTCAATGAATAATGTAGGACTGTCAATTCCTTGGCAGAAATTGCACGGTACTGTGGTACATCCAGAAAGGAGATAAATGGTCTTAAATTTTTTAAGAGCATAGACTAGGGAAATCTCACTGTAAATCTACATTCTAGTATTTTTCTAAAAGTAAATTTATTGAAAAGAGGATCAAATTTGAGAATAATGCTATTTTAAACCCCTTTCTAAAATATGGATGAACCTGATTCAAGCACAGGAAACATTTGCACCCATGACTTTCTTGTGGGGAAGAATGAAATTTGGGAAAAAAGACTTAAGGAACATGGACATAATCTGGCTGACTGGGCATATCAGTCTTTTTTTCCAAGGTTCCTTAGGTGGCCATACCTCCTTCTCTTGGCCCATAGCTTTCCTGTGCTTTCTTTTCTTATTTGGTGATTTGTAGCTTTTGCAAAACACCCCTCCATCCTGAAAGGCTGAAATGCTTCTCCTAAGGCTTAGTTGCTTAGTTTCAATAAGAATTTGAAGCTATGGCAAGCTGCTTATTTTGGTATTTCGACTCTGCCTCTTTTTCCTTCAGCTCCACACCCTTTGCCTTTGATCCTATATAGTTCCTGAGAAATTTTCCAAAACTGAATTTGGCCCTTGGGCTGAAAGAGATTTGACATCCCTGCAATATGGGAAGGGAAATTTTATTGATTGGCCTTGACCCTACACTCTTACTCTAACAACAACAACAACAAAAACTTCTTTTGTGAAGCCTTTGAAGTATGTTCACAAACATCTTCTTTGGAGCCTAGGATATAAACACAGCAGAAGTCTCCTCACTACACAAAGAATAAACTATTCAGCTGGATAAAGTGCACAATTAAGTGTTAGATGAGCTGTTTCTCACTCTTCCATAAGAGTTCATATTAAAATCCCAGATAGAACAGATGGACTTCAAAACCACATCCATCCATGCAGAGTTTGATCCAACAACTAAGCTGCTGGAAGGGGAAGAAGAGGGATGGGTTCAACTCTGCTCTTCCCCACTGCCAAATGGCTGAATGGTCTATTTTAGCATTTTGTCCTGGCTGCTCTGCACTCCCAACTGATTCATCATATGCACAGTGGCCCAGTAGTTAGTTGTTAGACAGTGACATGGAAGACCTGGGTTCTAGTCCCCACTTGGTCATGAAGCTCACTGGGACCGTGGAACTCTTTGGCCTAGTCACAACTCTTAGCTTAACCTACCTCAAAGGGTGCCTGAAAGGATTCAACAGAGAGGAGGAGAAGGAGAATTATGTAAGTGACCTTGTTTCCTTGTAGGAAAGAAGAAGAGATGTAACTATAACAAACAAAGTGAGCTCAGTCTCCACCTCAAACTATGGTAGAGGCATGCACTAATTCTTTCTTGTTAGCATTAGTTCTTTCTCACCTCTGCTGTCCTTTCCTGTCACTCTTTAGATGGTTGGTGAGCTCGTTAGGATGGTGATCTGTCTTTTGCTTATGCTGTTCTGGGAAGTCTTGTAAACTCTGGCAATGATGAGAATCTTATTTTGCTAGAGGGTTAGCTTTAGCTCACCCTACGTGAGTCTATCAAGCTATCAGACTCCAAAGGAGAAAAAATAATCAACAATAGGAGACAAAAAAGCTCAACGTGTGAGCTTTTGGGTTACTGACAGTAGTCAAAAGGTGCTTGTGATATTTGGACTTTCCATGCAGCATTCATGATGCAATGGATGAAGCAACTTTCTCTAGTTCTGTTCATGTGTGTGAGAGAAAGAGAAACCACATGTTTCTAGCAACAAAATATTGCCAGTTGAGCTCTGCAAAATGCCACCTAGCAAGCCAGTAACGGGGGCACTTTCTTGTATGATGACACTATCACAGGGAAAGTCCTTGCACTTAATTTCTCTTTTGTTTGTCCTCTGTGGTGCCCGCTAAGTTCATTTCAGCACTCCCGACAAACCAGCACTTGGATTTACAATGCATATACTGTTCTCCAAGAACAAATGCACTGTAGCAGCTCAATAAGCTCAACAACCCAAAGTCTATATGTTTCCCTTGACATAATAGACTAGAGCAGTTCTTCTGCAGCCAGTTCACTTGGCTTAGTAAATGATGATTATTTTTAATATATAAAAAAACAAACATTCCCTGCAGCTCAGCATTACTTTTCAGCCTGAAGGAGCAATTGCTTCTTTACCGTGGACAACTAGTGTATGCTTTAAGTGTGCCACACAGAAATGCTTGTATGCAGCTTGAAAATGTTTCGTACATCCTCACACAATGTAGATGACCTCCAGTAACACACCTGCAGGGCATCAGGTTGGGCAAGGCTGGTTGACCAGCACTTCTGTAGGCCAGGGTAGCCTTCCTCAAGCCTGGCCTTCCTCGGGGTCAAATGTGGACTGACTGGAGTCTCAGTCTGTCCATGCTCCCTTTCCCTGGCATCACTCCCTTTCCCTCAACTATTTGTTATTTCTTATATTTATATCCCTCCTTTCAAGGAGCTCAAGATGGCTTACATAACTTTCCTCCTCCTCTCCATCTTTTCACAACAACAACCCTGTGTGAGGTAGGATGGGCTAAGAGTCTGTGACAGACCCAAAGTCATCCAGCCATCTCCATGGCTGAAAGGGGACTGGAACCCTGATCTCCCGAGTCCCAGTCTTGAACTCTTAATCACTACATCACACTGTCTATGACTGCGGTTTCCTTGATTTTGAACATTCTCCAACCTCTCCTGTCTTAAAGGTTACTGGCAAGCTTTAAGAGATTTAAGCTAAAATACGATGGTAGTTGTGGTCATTTTGCCTACTACTTTTGCTCATCACGGAAATGCACCACCATATATTTTCCAAAATGGAATTCAGCTCTTGAGCGGAAAGAGGTTCTGTACCCCAGTGAAAAATTCTATTAGCTCTTGACCAACACCTTCAACATGTTTCCAAACTGATGCTTTTCTCATCTCACGTGGTAGGAGAAATAAATGTGTGACAATTGACATCAATTTCTGCAGTTCAAACAAATTGCAGAATTTTATGCAATTTGTTTGAATTTTCCATTCATTCATGATGGGACATATTAAGACTTTTGTCACTTGAATTTTCTGGTGCAATGCATGCAGCTGACAATTACAATCATTATTGCTTATGGCTTGTTGGCATTTTGCACGATGTGAAAGCACCAGGGAAAGGCAAAGGTCAGCTGAAGGAAAAATTAATAAGAAGTACTTAAGAAATAGGGGTTTTCCTCCTTCTTTTGCATTTGAGGATGACAGTCTAATGAACTGGTAGACAGGGGAAGAATGTTAGTGACATTAAACATTGTACTTCTGCTCTCACTCTAGTCAATGCATTAATAGTCCCAAAGCTAACCAGCCTTGATCTTCATAATGACCTGGTTCTACTTCACTGATGCCCTTCCAAACTGTGCAGATGAAACACACAGAAAAGATTGACCACTTGTTATAGAGAGGCGCAATGTTAAGTGGTTTATGATGGCTCTGTAAGCTGTTATCGAATAATTGTTGCACTGCTGCACCTGACTGTGCAAAGTATCTATTTTGCACATTGTATGTCTATCAGCCAATATTAGTAAGAGATGTTATAGAGATTGAAATAGCTACTGTTGTTTTACGTATGCATCCGTTGTGTTTGCTGGGCCAGCTCAAAGACTTGAGCTCTTTTTAAAACTATGTATAGACACATATTTATTAAAGTACTGTCAGTGTTCCCAAGTAATACCAAAAAAGAGGGTGATTACCAGGTGCAAATATTATACAACATGCAATATTGTAACTTTCTCATTAAGCTAGATCAAAGTCTGCTAGGAGGCTATGCCTCCTTCCCCAGCCCGTATCTTTTCATCCAATCTATGATCATTTGGAGATTTCCTAGCTTTAGTGCAGCACTTTCCCCATTTTAAAAATTTGAAGTGGTATCAAGAGCTTTGAACTACAAAATGCTGGCATTTTATTTATTAATTTATTTATTGGAATTGTGGGCTCACCTATTTTTTCTTTGGATGCCTTCGGACATCTCCAAAATTGAATTTGGTCTTGATGATGAAAGCGGCTCTGTACTCTTGCTCTAGGTGAAAGGGAAGAAGGCTATCCCAGTGCAAATGAAGAATTCTCTGTACAAACTTCTATGATGCTGAGAGGGATTTTGAGGGCCACTCTTGATCCATGCAGGAAACTAGCACAGTGGGTACTCTTCTCCTTGTGCCATCCCTGGCAGCTGCATAGCCTTCTTGTATGGTTGGACCAACTCCGCATCCATAAGGAAATATGTGGACAGGACCATGAGAAACAGAAGGCTCAATAATGCAACCATTTCCCAAAGACACTAAGGGTGCAATCCTCTCCAGAAACTCAGGATGCTAAGTTGCAATTCTACAAAGGCTGAGAGAGAAAAAAGTCCTATAACTCACGGCACTTATTAGCCAACATGACTGAGGAATCCTGGAAGACGTAGAATGTGTTTCTGCCTAAATCTGCATACGATTACATCCTAAAATGCTCTTAAGCATTTGAGTATCCAACAGGGACCAGAAGGCTTCTGGATGTGTTGGCCTCTCATTGTACACTTTGCCTGGAGGAATTATGTTACAAAGCTATGAGGAAAGGTTTAATGTCCACGTTGGATGAGTTTCTTTCATGAAAGTGAGATTTGATTGGCTACTTGCAGACAACATGGTATCAGCTTGACTGCTACAATATTCCAGGTCAGGCTGGGTGCAATAGGAAATGTTCATAGGCCCATCTGTTGGCAAGAAAAGAGGTAAACTTTGTTTTATGCTTCATTCCCTGCTTAGTGCACCTGTCCCATTTCTGGTCACAGTTCAGGACTTAGCATTGGATCCAGTCTTACAGGTAGACCCATTGGAATCACTTGGAACTTAAATTAGGCATGAGTAAGTAGTTGCATTCTAAGTAGATCTAGCTCTAGCTCAAGAAGTACCATTGCAAATAACGCAGAATTTCAAAACAATTCTACAGACAATAAAATGAGCTGGGGACCCAGAAGTAGACTATTTCCCCTCTTTTCAGTGTTCAGCCGAGTCTGCCTATTGTTGCTAATTGTTGCTAATTGATACATTTGTCAGAGAGTGGCAAGGGCCAGCCAAACCTCCCAGGTTCGCTGCCAGGCTAAAACAGGTTTGTCAGGTACTTGGCAGGACCAGTGCATGGGCAGGAAGCTGCATTTGGCTTGTGGGCCATACCTTTGTAGACCAAAATGCTATTTTTGTGCCTTAGGTCTTGCCCAGTGTGAACTTTATCTGTGTTCCCTCCTTTTAAAATCCAAGCATCTGCTGTAGGGATGTGATATTTTTACTCATGAGCATTCCAGGCTCCTAGTTCTCTGTTTTAATACAGAAAGAGAGAGAGAGAGAGAGATATTAAATGGGAAAAGTCAGCCAGAGGGAAAGGACTACTTTTTCCTGCAGTTACCAGCTGAACTTTGTCTTGTATATGATGTGGTCCTTGCAGACCTGTAGATGAGCGTTCTGAGTATCCAACAGGGACCAGAAGGCTTCACATGCAAAATTTATCAGTGCCTTTGATACGCCAAACCGGTCTCCCTGCTCCCACCCCTTGCCTGGTGGAAATACATACTTAAATCCTTGCAGCAACACTGAAAGCTGCCCTGTGGTGGTAGAGCTTGAATGGACATGAGAAAATTGTTGTTTAGGTGAATCATGAATGATTCTTTTTCCACCACTGGATTTGCCTTCTTGGGATATAAAATAAGAGTTCACCTGCCAATACTTATGCACCTGAGTTGTTCTTAGTCAAATAGTTATAGGCTATAAATCATGGTTGTTATCTCTAGGAGAGCAGATTGAATTTAAATTGTTATCTAAAGAACAGGAAGAATTTTAAATAGTTTTTTTCCCAGGGCAATGTGTGCAGGTAATCATATATTTTAGTCAAGCAGTCTTACATCTGCTGCCTTATAAACTGGAAAAGTTAAACTAAAGATGCTAAGTCATACTGAAATGCCAGAAATACTAGCAAAGGACAAAGACACTGACAAAAGTTCTTTCAATCAGGTACAATCTAAGGATTCAAGATCCAGACTGTAAAAGAAAGAAAAAATGGGCCTTTGAAATTCTTAGTTACAGTCTGTGAAATATGTGCATGTGTACCAGCCAGCCATTTCCTTCTTTTTGCCAAGCAGATCAGGACAAAGGCTTTTTAACTAAAGCCTTGATTGTGTTAAAGCTGAGCATCTAGGCTGGCTTTGTCATACAAAAGAGTATTACAGGAGTCAATAACAAAAGAAACAAACAAAGTTAGAATACTGGCCATTAGGGAAATACAGCCAAATGGTATGAAGTTGTTTCTAAACCTAAACCTTTTTCTTCCTTTCTTCCTATAGATATTTTCATTTCAATCAAGTATCTGATGGTGGGAAACAGGTAAGATAAATGGAAAGAGAGCAAATAAATAAAATTCTGAGAAGTTTGAAGCAGTCAATGTGTATTCAAACTCACATGTAGACAGTTGCAGTGCACCTTATGGAAGAATCTTACTTCTTAAAAAAGTGTAGAAGAATTATATTAACAAAAGGATGTGTATTACGTTAATGTAAAATCTGTTCATGTTCGCTCCTGTAATGATCAAAAGAAACTTTTATAAATTTTATAAAGGGAATTGGCTGGCCAATACTCTGTCTCCAAATTTAAACATATAAATATACACTAGTATCTATATGAGCTGATATACATCAGGAAGATGTAGAACAAATTCCATAAAGGTCAAATTATTTCATTGGTACAGAACTGTGTTTTGGAGGCTTCGAGAAGTTCTGGATGTGTTTATTATCTCCTATGAATTAAGGTGTTCATCCCTGAAGCCACCCACAAATAATGAGTGCAGCATAATTGATTCAAGCTACAAAAAACAAAAGAGAGAGAAAGAAAAGAGAAAGCACCCTCTTCATCCAACAGGAATACATTTTCAAAGCAGATCCGGAACAAAGATTATTTCAAAGTATACCAAGCTGAAAAGCCTGCAGGAAGTCTATTTGGACAACTACTTGTTATTTCTAATAGCCTGAACCTTGACAACATATTTTGTCTTGTTAAGAGTTGTGTGACCAGTGTGAACTTCTTACTAGTTACATTTTAAAAGTATCTCTCACTTCAGAACTGTCTTGTGAAAATCTTCAGCCCTTTAACCCACTGGCAGAGAAATAAAATATTGAAAAGCCACAGATTCACATTGGCGAGTCACACTTGTCCCTAAGAAATGAAATTGTCGTTCAGCAGAAATAGTTAAGCTATAGTTTCAGAGCTGGGCAAACTCAGTGGGAGTCATTTTAATTAGAACTCATTCAAACCAATGCTCTTTTGTTTCTTTTTGCATTTGCAGTCTGCATAATGTAAAAGGTTCAAGGTGGGGCATGACTATTATGGTAGAACTACCATATCATTCTGGTTTCCTCTTTAAGCATCTGCCATTCTTGTCAGCTTCCAAAAAGTCTGTGCAGCTACTGATCCAAGACATCAACGCTCCACCATGGACAGCGCAAAACATTTTCCAGCTGCAAGGAAAGAATAGGATGGAATCCCTTGTTATTCCTGTGCAAAAGCTAACCGGCCTGGCTATTGAAGCTTTCTTTCATGCTGGTTATGGAACACCAGCCTCCCTGCACCTGAAGAGGGGAGCCTAGCTTAGGCAGTCCATGTAGCACTGAAAACTTTTCTTCAACACCTAGTTGCCCAATTAGCCACTTGTCAGCGCAGGCTGCCACCTCATCCTGCCTGACAGTAGGGCTGCTCTCTGTGTTACACAACCCCAGAGTTGGACGTTTTCATTGAAAGCCCTGCTCTTAATGTCATCCCCAGAGATGGACTTTGCATCTTTTGATGTGTCCCATGTCACCTTCCACACAGGACCTTTTTGGACATCAAAGGAAATCACCCAGTGATTGCTAGATAACCTAGCCTATGGATTATGAATTTATAGGTTTTGTAAGCCCCACGGCAAATGCTGTTCAAAGCATCACAAACCTTCCAGAAAATCCTTTATGGCAGTTTAATAAGAACTCCTAATAAAGTTAAACATATACATTGCATACGTAGCACCAGATGGATCACCTCTCATAGAACTGTCATTTAAATGCAAAGGCTGCTGAACTTTGGAAAGATTTGTTATTGTATAGCAGTGGCTTCTTTGTATAGCCAGTGAGATTTGGCTGCTTTCTATATTACCCATATGGCTTTTTTCCTCCATAGTTTGAATGCTTATTTTTAGAAAAGGAACAACAATATTCCTCTCTGAGCAGTCCCACAGCTGTTAGTGCATACTTTGGCACTACAAATGGAACATTGCTTCATTAAAAAACAGACATTATTTAGCTTCAACAGTATGATAGTCATGCTAGCTATGACAATGACAGGGAGCATCCAAAGTTTTCAGATGGAACTAGGCAGTTTGAATGACATGGAGCTGCTCCCTCTGAAAATTGCAGTTCCATCTCTCATTCCCTCTATGCTGATGTGATCAGCATGTGATATGTCATCCTCATAGTGTAAGTTCTCCAGCCAAGCACATGCAACAGGAAAGGGCAGGAGAACATGATGAAGTGAGATGACATACATTAGCCTTCCCCAACCATGGTGATGCCTACAACTCCTAGTGTTCCTGACCATTGTCCATGTTGCCCAGGTTCTGGTGTGAGTTGATCGACCAGAAAGACCATGAATTAGAGAGATATAGATACAGGATGGCTGCTCTGAGTATTTGTTATAACTTGTGATGCTCCCAGACAAATTCTGGCTTGTGCTTTCTGGTATGTTCTGCTCTTTTCTTAAACAGGCCATTCCTTTCTTATCTGAACATGAATAAGGAAAAATAGGGTGCCATCCTCTACAGGCTTAGCAGAAAAAGTCCTAAAACTCTCATCATTCCTCCAGCAAGGCATGTTAGCAGAAACAGGCTGGGACACCTTCCTGCCATAACTGACTTTCACCTACAGGTACATAATCCTTCTAAATTTTGGCTTTAATTATCAAACATATCAGGAATGCTGTGTTACATCTTGCTGGTCATTTGAGTAGTTCCTGAACATCTTCTAACTGTTCGCATTTGTTGTATCTTCCTGCTGTCTCCTCATTTGCTTCATATACTTATCAATGCAGTTTTCTTTTGTGTTATAGATCATGGTTTTTTCACCTTTTTTAAGAAAGTGAGTTGAATTCTACCGTCCCCTTCGGTAGTTTGAGTAAATCTGTTCCCATCTGGTTCTGTAAAGAAACTTTGTGGAGCCATAGTTTGGGTGTAGCCATCACTGGAACGCTGAAACTGGATCTGGATTTAGTCATGCTTAGAGTAAACCCACTGAAATCAATAGAACATGTTACTCCTGCCAAACTTAAGTCCAATTGACTTCATTAGGTCTATCCTATGCATGACTGAGTCTGGAAACAACTCATGGTTCATCTATCTCTCAAGAGTCCCATAGAAGACATGCTAGATTGGGGACTAGGACATACTGACTAGACAGTAGACAATGAACTCTTGCTTGGTTGCAAGGCTCTGAACCTTTCCTGATTAGGTAACTCTCTGGATTACATTGCAGACATTAGAGAGATACCTAATGGTAGTGCCTCAGGCATCGCCGATGATGAGTGACCATGTAGTGACTTTAACACCGGTGCTTAGTCTATAAAGAAAGGATTTGTATAGGTTCTGAAACCAAAAACCAAGTGTGGAGATCGAATTTGATTTCCCATTCAGCATATGCCTCTAGGTTTTGCCCAAGACTTTAGCAGGAGTGTTAAATAGAGAAAAGTATTCTTCACATTTAGTCTTTAAGCCAATCAAGCTGCAGCTTCTCTTTAAGCTGCTGTGTGCTCTCATTTTCATGCAACAGTGTAGGATCGCCAATTCCTGCTCGCCCTCCAGGAAGTGTGAACTGGATTTTACACTACTACTTTGTAATTTGAAAATTTCTGGGCAGTTAATCATAAGAGTAAAATGAAGTAACAGGGGGTGCTTGACACTGAAGTTCTGGAAGAAGTTAACTGTATTAATTCAGTAGCAAATATATGCTTGAGACTCTTCATAGTATGTGTCATCCAATTATTTTTTACAACATTTGTGTGTATGATTGCACATTCACACACAGCAGTCACTGCTATGTACACATACCACTCACACCAGTTCACATCATCCAACCACTCACAGACCTTATCATCATCAAGACTTCGAATGATCCATTCATGCACTCATTCATATCCCCATTCGCATCCTCATACCACAGCTGCTCAGTCACTACCTGGGGAGATTGAGGAGTCTACATACTTCTGTGACCTCACAGTAATTCAGCCAATGGCAAAGACGAGGATTTGTTCTTTGCCTAGACTTGTTCTTTTGAAGCTCCTATGAATTCCCTTTTACCTAATGGGGTTGTTCAAATGACATGACAGCCTGCCATAGACTATTACTGTAAGCTGTGGTGTATGCTGGGTCGGGGAAGCCACCATTTTGAATATGTAATTTTTGCTCAGGAGTTATCTGAATCCAGCAAGTGTGGGTTTTGTGAGGCTCAAACAATCCTTGCATAACTCAGGTATGTTAGAGGCTATGTGAAGGATGCTTAATGCCCACTGGGTTTTCATGACACAGCAGTCCCCAAGTGGGGGTTGTGTATACAACATGACTCCTGTGGTGCTGCAGCTGACTGAGGATTGTATAACCTATGACAAGCCATGACACATCATCTGAACCATCTGCATATCTTGTGTATATGGCCTAAAAATAAAAATGGAACAAGGTGGTTTTTAACATCACAGTCTATTTGGGATTGACTTGTATTCTGGAGTTGCAAATGGGAAAGATAGCTTCTGCTCTTTCAAATCAATGTGCATCATGCACATAATCTCTTTATTTCTACATTTATGATGTTTTGAAAGTAGCATTGACCATCAGTGGTGTGTAATCATGAGCATCTTAGCTTTTGCTTACACAGACATGTAAATATACTTTTGTGGTTTGTGAAAATGAGTTTAATGAAAGCAAGCAACTCCTCAGAGGTGAGGAACCTTATCTTAATCCTTTGGTGATGGTTGTGTTTGTGAGTGTGAGATCAATGCTTATATAGCTTATATAGCATATCAATATGGTGATGGGCTTGAGGGTCATTAGAAAAGGTTTTGTCTCCTCCTCCATTCTACCACTGGATGCTATTTTCTGAAGACTATTTTGAATATATTGTATACATATGTGACTGTCTTAATTGTTTCCAAGCTATTATGACCTTCTCATGATCCTCATTTGAACTAATACTTGTGTCTTTCCTTTGACTTTGGTGGACTTCGTTTCTTCCACAGACGTCTGGATCCAAAATCCAGGGACAAAAAAAAAAAAAAAAGAAGAAGAAAAAAGAAAGAAAGAAAGTTTCTTCTATTCAGCAGCATTTCCACAGATCTCTCTTGTGGCACTTTTGAGAACTCTGTTCTTGAAATTTTCTGGCAACAGAGAGAAACTAATGCCTCATAAAACATTAATAAGGCAAAGTGTTGACATAATGAATTGTAATTCTTTTAGATCCACAGCATGAGGACATCAGTGAGCAGATGTTTGGGATAATGCATCATGATTGTCCTGAAAGAGCTATTGCTCCATATTGGGCCAATCCATAATAAGGAGTTATTAAAAAGTTTGTCTGGCTTCCATCTGTCATCCGAGATCCATGCTGCAAAGCTGCAGAGGCAGAGTATCTAAGGTGCACATGGGCTGTGTTATGCCAAAGGTGATTTTTTTTTTTTTTTTAACAACAAAGACATATAGACAAAATAATCTTTGGCATCTCACAGTGTGTGAAGACCTACACATGAAGGTGATTTCCATAGCAATTTGTCCCATACATAAAGTGTGTCAAATCTAATGGCCACTTCTCAAAGACTCCAACATACAACAAGTGAATGGTCCTTATTCTTATGAAAGGAGTGGTCTCTTTTCTGGGCGCATAGAGAGACCCTTTTATAGCCATATATGAGACACAGGGGAGCACTGTGTGATTGGCAAGAGCCAAATCACTCATCTGAAGACCAGAGAAAATAAGATTCTGAAAATGCCTTCCGGAATTCCCTTTGCATAGGCCGAGCTATGCCTGTGACGATTGCTGTGTGCAGAAGAGCAAAGTAATGCTTCCCACAGTTACCTTCAAAGAGAGATTTTTCATCTTGGTGGTTGCAATGCGCTTGTACAAACTGACTGCACGACCTTGCCCTTTGATGTACTCCAGCTGTGTAATGATGTCACTTCTGTTTTCTATTGCCACCGCTTTTCATGTTGCTGGGAGAAAATAGAATGTAAGAGATAGAAATAGCAGTGGTAATAATCCCTTCTCTGAAATAGCATTTCTAATTAATTTTTAAAAGCAAGTTGGTGCAGAAAATCACTGAAAATTATAGTGGAAAATGTAATTCTATACAATTATTTGTTATTTAATTATTCTGGGCTGCAGCCAGACTTAGTCATACTTTGTGTAGATCCACTGAAAATGAGATCTCCCGTTAGTTGTGAATGCATTGTATGCTACCTGTCATTCTATCCCAGAAGGATGCTGTCCAAATAGTTCTGGGTGGTGAATCGTTCTCCTGTTCCCTCCCCATCCCGCCACCACCACACCCGCTTGTACCTTCACAACAACTGTGTGTGATAGGTCAGGTTGAGAAGTAGTGAGCAACCCAAAGTGGGGGCTGGAACCCACTGCTAGTCTGCCGCTCTGCTCATTACACCGGCTCTGCATGGTACAGCAAATATTTGATGGTGCTACTACAGGCAGGCACAGCTCAGCAACCATAGTTGGCAGCCTACCAGGGACTTGATGAACCTCCAGTTTTTGCTGCCTTCTTGGGACTGCAAGAACCAGAAGCTGCCATGCCCCTACCAGGCCATTATTTGTTGGTGAGGGTCACTGTTCACTTAGGTGAGTCCCATGCAGCCCACTATGAGGGAATTGCTAATTCTCCTTAATATTTGTTTTTGCCCTTTTATGCTGCATGCCCCTTGTGGACCTCATTACTGAGTGCACCATTAACCTCCGTGATGCTGAAGGTTATTGGCCCATATGTTGGGACAATAGATGTTAACACCACGGGGGCCTCTGTAGCATCCTATAACGGGGGAGGGGGCTTTTATAGTTGGTTCTAGGCACATTAGAGATGTCTGGGAGGATTTCCTTCCCTCGATAAAATATGGCACTTCAAAATGGTATAATTGGCTGACAATATTCTAGCTGCGGCTGTAGATCTTCTTCAACCCCAATTATTTCTGAAACAGTGGTCAGCACCTCTGGAAAAAAGCTAGGAAGTTGATTATACATCTAGCTAATCTATCTATCTAATAGTTAGAACTAGGGCCTAATCCACCTAGATTTTCAGGAATGAAAGGGGCTAGTTTCCCCCTCCCACCATTCCCCAGCACAGAAAGCACAATTTAAATAATGCCATCATTAGGAAAAGTGGTTCTCGGTACAATTTTACATTAATGTGGAGAGGGAAGAAAAGGGAGCTTATTTTCTGCCAGGTTGCAAACTTTAATGGATATAAGTATTCAGTTATAAAACAACACAGTGAAACTGTAGGTTAGATTAATCAACACCATGAATGTAAGTTTGGTAGCACTTACTTCCAGGGAAGCAGTGTATAAAATGCAGTGTAAGGATGCAATTCTATGAACTTTTTACATGGGAATGAGTCTCATGAAACATATTCTAGGGAAAGAATGGGATTAGGACAGAGTGCTGGATGACTAGCAGTAGATAGGCAGGGCTTTGATTGCTAATTTTCTCTCTCTTCTTCTGAGTTTCGACTGTTAGAACCCCTGATCTGTAGTAACTCAGGTGCAGATTTCTGTTCTTATATACAAGTCATCTCAGTCGACAGTTCATAAGGTAGAATAGGTAGTTGGCTCTACTCCAAGCCCAAACCACCATTTGGTACCTTGTTCTGCTTAGTGTGCCTTATATTTCTATTAAAAGGCCATGCACAACTGGGTACCCGGACTTGTTTCTTTTTATTAGCAGAGACAGCAGGTGGGTTTGCAGGGCATGAGAAGCCATGGTGAAATCTGACCACTGTGGGTCTGTTATGCCTTCCAGGTCTAGTTCTAGAGATTCTGCATGGTAGGATTAGTGACTCCTTCTAGCCTTCTTGAATTTCTAGCTCTCTGCTGTCCTCAGCTCCCTAGCAACAGGAGTGTCTTTGCTTGCTTTACTATCATTGGTCAAACAATGTGCTCATCTTTCTGTTTACTTTTGGAATGAAACAGACAGTATTAAAATACACAGTGGGAGAAGGTGGGGGCATCATGGTGAAACTATTTATTTTCATTTAATAAAATTTTCTTGGGAGCTACAGTGGCTGGGAAGTGCCACAGAAATGCAGGTTAACAGGGGAGATGGAAGAGGACCTCGTCTCAGTATCACAGTGGACAAATCAGGAGCAGGTTAGTGGGCAAGAATAAAGGATGGGTACTTTGCTCATGGGGGCTGCTGGAATGCAGAGCTGGGAGGCTTGGAGGACAGAATGAGGGGCATGGAAACCACACTGATGTAGGTAACCTTGTGATCATCTAACTGGTCACAGTTCAGGCAAAAATCTGCACGCCATGGAAACGGAGCTGGACTTTTTGCAGTGTTGTGTGAAGCCAGCAAGTGACATCATCTGCCACTCTGAGAATTCACTGTTACCTCTGAGCTTGGCTGCAGTCCTCACAGTGGCTGGGAGAAAATAATTCCCCCAATTCCAATCAATATATTGTTTGTTCTTGTAATGCACAGTAGTCATTATTTATTTATATTGCGATTTATATCCTGCCTTTTTCCTCAAAGGGCTCAAGGCAGCTTGCATCATTCTCCTCCTCCTCCTTATCCCCACAACAACAACCCTGTGAGGTAGGTTGGGCTGAGAGTCTGCGACTGGCCTAAAGTCACCCAGTGGGCGCCATGGCTGAGCGGGGACCAGAACCTGGATCGCCTGAGTCCCAGTCCCATGCTCTTAACCACTACACCACACTATGCAGTCAGGACGGTGTGGTCTAGACTGGGCAACTATCCTTTACAACTTTGCAACAGCTTTAAAGCCCACCTGCCCCTGGAGGTGCTGGAAACTCCTAGGGATGGTCAACTGATAGGGCCCAAGCCAGTTGTTGAACTTCAAACTCTTCTTGTGAGGTTGGCGTGGCTATGGGGATTGTCATGAAAAGCACCTGCACTTCAGAACTGACCATCACACCACCGTTTCAAACCCACAGTCCTAAACCAGCTTATACCTGCTTTGGGGCATGTCCACAAGCTTCCAACCAGCAATAATTCAGCACACATGATGTGAGAGGGAGCAAGATCTGTCCATCATCTGGCAATCCACCAGCTGAAAGGGATCTATGTAGGCTGCACAGACTTTGCAGCCAGCTTTCTGCTCCTGCCTATGCTGGAAGCACCTCTGAATGTGCCCTCAGTTGTCTTCCCTTTCAGAAAGATGAGAGCTTGGACTGAACATGACATTTCAGATCAGGTAAAATTGGAATACAGTCAGAAGCAGGGGAAATTGTAAGCCTTAGTTCATTCCTGGAATGGGTCCAATTGCCCTGCAATAATACAAATTTACCTTCCCAGCAGGATGCCTTGTTCATAGGATGCCTTCCTTAATCCAAACCACTTCAGCCTTTGTGGTTCCCATGCCTGCCTTGCCTTATTGATTTACATGTAATTGGCAAACCCAGATAATTCCCTATTGTACTATTTTCATTTCATCTGTTTTGTCTTACTGGAGAGAACTAGCTGAATTTTTGCAGCCTGTAAGGCTGAAAAATCTTCTCTTGCCTCAGCAATCACACTTTATTCTTGTCATGTATTTTAGTTAAAATAATAATAATCATACCAACACAAAATAAACAGTTCATCCCGGGCAGGACATTCAAGCATCATCCATTTCTAACAAAATAAAAAAAATGAAATAAGACTTTTCAAGTAGGGAGAAAAAGTCACCTCTACAATTTTACAGTGAGGGACTTAGCAGTTTACAATGACCCTGCTGTGAAGTTTGTCTGCTGTGTCCATAGATGGCTTCAACTGACACAATTGCTCATGCTAACAGGCAAAAGATGAAGCTTTTAAGCCATTAAATCTCAATCAGACACCTTAGAACTGGCCCTTCTATTACTGGAATCAGGAAGAACTGCACTGTTTTCTTTTTGCCATCTAAAATTGATTTGAAAATAGCAAGTAATTGCTCTCAAGTGACAAGATTGCACTGTTAAAATTCTAAGGCATTTTTACCTGAGCCATGTTTCATTTAGCAATAAGCACTTTGCCCAAAAGCGTCTAGCAGATATATATTCTGGACAAGTGAATATGCTTTTATTATCAGTGAAGTCGGGCTCTCAGTGAAGTCAACAAAAAAGCTTCCTCCTAGTGACAGAAGAGGAGGGTGCTCATTGTTGATCAAAGGGTCTGATCTACCTGTATTACAGCCAAAATACATGGGATGCTCAATTGCTTGTCGTCTTTCCGTTACATACTATTTTTCTTTTACAAATTACATCCATGAGGACTGCACACTCTCCATCAAAGGGCACTGCATGACACAGAAGCTGGTCACTTAGTCACCACCAGCAAAATTGACGATATAAGACACAGATTGGCATAGAATCTGCCCTTGTTGATTTATATGTCCACCATGCACATTTAGAAATTACTATAATTTATGTGCAATGCATTTGCCCTTCAGGGAAAGACGTGGCCGAGCAACTGTCTACTCTCCATTTACTAACTCTTGACATGCAACTCCAAGCCCTCTTCTCTCCCTACTTAAGGTTCTCTCATCTTTCAACAGGACTCGGACTGGACAGCTCTTTACAGACAATGATTTCAAATAAACAACCAGTGGGGTGGCACTGGTGGTAGAGGATGGCCCCTTAACACATTTTTTCCTCTGGGATTTTCTGCTAGAAGTTTTAACTTAGCAGCATCCTCTCCCCTCAGGTGCTCATATGTGCATTGCCATGGAGGAGGGAGTTTATTGGGGAAAATGCAAAACAGGAAAGTGATAACAAGTCTCTTCTCCTGCCAGTCTTCTTTTAGAAGCATGAGTGGCTGCATATTATAAAAGAAAAAGGCCAGGGTGCTGTGCAGAGATTGAGTAATGATTGAGTCTATAAGCTTCTACCCACTTAGCAATCCATGTGCCTCACTGAACACACCCAACCTTACTTCTGAGTAGACATGCCTAGAATTGTGCTTTGAACATGGTGTGATTTAGCTGTCAGGGTCATTTCATGCATCTCATCCAATGATGGCCAGTTTGAAAGCCTACAAGGTGCTGATCTAATGTTACAGTATATGGAACATTAATGTTGATTAAACCGATTAAGCACAGAATCTGGGCCTCAGATTCCATCTCTCTCTCTCTCCTTCACACACACATACACACAGAGACACACATAGAGAGAGAGAGAGTTCTGAAAGAGCCTTTGTGAGACCTAGGCATGTTGAACATGGCTTTAACAAACACCTGAGCTTAACAGAAGCTCAATCAAGACAAGACTGAGATGCTGTTACCAGACAGTTCCTCTGAATGGATGGAGAGAATCCAACCTGTTCTAGATGGGGTCGCACTTCCCTTGAAGAGGCAGGTTCCTAGCCTGGGGCTGCTCCATCTTGACCATCTTTGTAATTTGGTGCCCAGATGGTTTCAGTGATTCAGAGTGTCTTCTACCAGTCTCAGCTGGTGACTCAGCTGCACCCTTAATCTTTAATAAAGTTTACTGCAATGCATCGCACATGGTTTTGCCCTTGAAGATGGTTCAGAAGATGAAGCTTGTGCAAAATGTTGCAGCCAGTTTAATAACAGGGACCTGACAATCAGATTATGTATCCTGGGCTTCTTGCATTGGCTGCCTGTATACTTCTGAGCCCAATTCAAGGTGCTAGTTTGGACCTATGAAGTCCTATATGGCTTGGGTCCACAATATCTGATAGAGCACCTCTCTCAACCACAATCTACTCAGACTCTGTGATCAAGCTCTTGGGGCCTGTGTCTGCCACCTCCAGGGAAGACTTGGTTGGTGGCAACAAGGACAAAGGCCTTTTCATTGGTGGCCCACAGGTATGGAATGACATCTCCACTGAAGCCCATCTGGCACCAACTTTAGCATTTTTTCAGTGCCTAGTTAAGATTGTCATCTATTTCAGGGCATTTAATTAGTTTATTGGGGTGTTGTAAGTTGCTTAAATGGGTTGTCTGATTAATTTATAATAGACTATTGAAACTTTTATATGCATTTTAATTTGATTTTAAACTTTGTATGATATTTTTAAAATGTTGTTTGCATTTTTATACACTGAACGTATTTTAAACTGTTGTAAACAGTACTCCAGACATTGGAAAGTATTGTAATTAAATAAATAGCATAAATGATGGATAAACGTAATACCTAATTAGCAAAGCAGGCTTGATAGGTGGCAAATTCTAACTTTTAGCTCATAATCCAAAACCTCTGGAGGCCACCAGATTGGGCATGGCTGAATTAAGGAGTAGGACACCAGGGTGGGAAAGGCAGCCTTAGCTGGTAATGAGCAGAAAGTTATTGGAGCACAGACACTGAGTGGGGCCTCCCACATGCTTAGGAGACCTCCAAGTGATTTCTCTGCCTTTTCCACCTAGAGTTTAAGGGAAAGTTGTGTAGTTGTTGAGATGATACAGCTACATATTCTGCTTCTTCAGCTGAGCATGCTGAATCTTCAACTTGAGGATACCCAGGCTATTGAACTGTAAAAGGAGACTGCTTTTCTTTACTGTCTTGCCAACGAATTTAGGTGGCAAATTCAATGGAGCAGAGGCATGGGGAGCTAGAATGAATAGAAAGGCTATATGAGGCTACCTGTTGCCCACTCCTGTTCTACAAGGTTAAATATATATTTTAAAAGTGTGCTACTACTCTATAGTTTAACAGTTGTTGGCTGCAGTTTAGATACAGTCATATGTTAGATACCTTTATGGTGAGTCTGGACAAAATAGACAGGTGAGACTGCTGGGCACCCAGGTACTCCTGTTTGCCCCATGGCACCTAAGCCCAGGGGCTTTGTGTGGGACCCCAGAAAATTACTCAAAAAGGCCTTCTACAGAAGTCAGGAAGTGATCCTTTGGAGAGTCCATGTCTCCCTGGCAGTAATGAAGTCATGTGAATGATGAATGAACAATATTTGCTCAAGGTGAGTATGTGTTACATCTGACGGTCAGTATGTTCAGTGATTTGTTTTAGTGAGAGCATATGTTTGATTGGAGAATGATGCAGCATCATTATAGAGATTGAGATGTATACATTTGACAAAGCAACCCATTAAAGTAAATAAAATTACCCCTTGCTGGATGAACATAGGTAAGCATGATGCATTGCTCTACTATTGTACATTTGCTCTGAAATTATTCTATGTGCTGAATATGGACTGTTTTTTTTTTTAAAGAAATCTAATGAATATAGAATAGGGTACCTTATCAACATTCTATAAAGTATAGCACTCTGGAGCTAGGGTGTCTTTTCTACAGAGAGCTGTGAAGGCTTCAGGGACAGTCATTATTTCCCATGGAACTGTCAAGCTGTTATTATTTATTGTGTCCTAAGCCAACATTTTAGTTTGGGCCAGTAAGGACAGGACAGGACTGAATTTCTTTCTGGCAGAAAATGCCATGCTGCCCACATCAGAAGATGGGAGGAACGGAATGGCATAAAGAGGGAAGAGGGTGCAAAGTGGTAATATAAAGGCTGACAGCAAGAATTGCAATGGTAGTTGGCAATTAGTGCCTGGCAGTACCTTGACCAAATCCACATGGGTGTTCTTGGGTGACCTGCATTAGTCGTGGGTTTTCCTTTGCTTTAAAACTTGGGTTTTCACCTAATTAAGGAATTTTAGCTGGTGAATCATCTGTGATGTGGCTAATTAATTAATTAATTTAGGGCATGAGCCTATGCATATTTAGACAGAAAAAACATCCTAGAACTTCACATATTTTCCATGACCAGCTGGGGATGCTGAGAGGTGTCAACTTTTTTTCAGTCTAAACAGGTATAGGATGGTGACAGTACAGACTGAATGTCTTAAAAATAGCACCAAAGTCTTAATATAGGTGCCTGCTTGAAATATTAATGTATGTGAGACAAAGATTACTATTTAAAGACCAAAAGTAAGCTTTCATACAGAGAAAGAAGCACCAACTTTAATATTTTCTTTTTCATTCCCTCTAATAAAATGCTGTTTTTAACCAAAATTGCCTCAAAAATGAATGTGTGCTTTTATCTCTCATTCGCACTGATTAAAATTTTTCTCACTGATTAATCAAATCTTCCACCCTCCGCTGCTCAAAGATCTCCTGTGTGTCAAACAGAACAATCCTTTGCATGTTCACAGAAAGAGAGAAAAAGTTCTGCCTCTCAGCTTGCCCCATGTAGCCCGTTTTCTCACCAAATATGCATAGGATCATGTTCTGGATAATCTCAACTCTTTCTCTCTGGTTGCCACTTGTGCTTAGATCTACTGCCATTTGCCTACTGTTTGCAAGTCTCCAATAGGAAGTGGACTATCAGTTTTGATAAGGAATTACAAACATTCACACCTGACCTATTTAGGACAAACATAAATTGAAATTAAAAACAAACAAACCAGAAATCAAAGGTAGAAGATACTCTTAGATTCTTCTAGCTGTACTTGGCTCTAAACATTCAGATTTGAATCCACCATAGTTCTGGATTAGGGTTTTGCACTTCCCCCACCACCTGCCACCTTTTTGCTCTGTTGCAAGAAGGCACATCATCATCATCAATCATCATCATCATCCATACACTGCATTTATGTCCCACTTTTTTTTCAAACCTCAAATCACCTAGCGAACTTCATGGCTGAATGGAGACTACAAGCTGGAACTCCAAATGAGTGAGGATTTTGTTTTGGGTTTGATAAGAATCAACCCAAATGTGCAAAGTTCTTTACATTCACAACACCTTGGTAGGAAAAGCCAATGGATCTGTCCTAAATGATTCCAAGAATTTTTTTCCGGTTTCCCTTTGTGCAGATGAGATCTGGCACTGCATTCTCTTTTGCGCTCAAATCCCAGTTCTAATTTGTCCATGAGGCATTTGACTTACAAAATGAACCTATAGCCTCTTAGATAATATCTGAGGGGGCCATAGGATCCTTCAGATTCCTATCTCTGGGGCTGGAAAGATTGCTCTGAGCTCAGATCTCCCTTCCATCATCTTCCACCCCTCTCTGAAGCTTCTCTATAGATTGTCCAAAACAGATGTCTTGGTGACTTGAAGGCTATGAAATGCAGAGGCAAAGACTGCCCTACATACAGTGCCTGTAACCTGCCAGGTTCAGAGGCTTATGGACCCCTGACTGAATTGTACCCATAATGCCTCATTCCCAAATAAAATGAAAGCTAAGTACATGAAACGGAATTTATTTGCATCCATCTTTTGCTTTTCTGTCCTATCCTTCCCTCTGTTGTTATCTGTCTGTTGATGTATATAATTCCATGTGGCAAGGTCATGTTTTATCTTATCCTGTGAAAGGCCATGTACAACTGAATAAATGCAAGAATAACAGGTCTGGTAACACTATACTTTGGTTCGCTTTCTGGTGACATGCTCTTCATTATGTACTGGTTGTAGATGTACACACCTGATTAATGTTGCTTCATTTTATTCTATGTGCATCTAACTGAAAGTAAAGAGAAAGAGAGAGAGAGAGAGAGAGAGAACACAATGAAATGGGAGATGGACACTTTTTTGAGAAAATTATTAGGATAGGAAAACTGGGCCCATTTTCTGTGTGTCTCTGTGTGTGTGTGTGTGTGTAACTAGCATCTGGCATTGACAACAATGGAGGCTGGCAGAGCAATACAGGCAAATGTTGCCAAAGTATGTTGTGAAACATCACGTGAGGCCCTTAAGAACAGTCTGGATTATTATTATTGGAATATTATATGGATATTATTGGAATACTTCAGGTCAACATGATACACAGGGTAGAGATATTAAGAGATTAAGGCCACTTGAGAGCATTGGGAGAGGTGATTCAGGAATAGGGATTGAGGTGGGACCAAATGGGAAAGGCTTTCCCACTTAAATTCTGCTGTAGCTTTCCATCTGCTATAGGTTAAACAATTGATGTTCTGAACAAATGCTTGGGCACAGTAATGGGCTGGATGAAGGCCCATTCACTGAGACTCAGTCCAGCAAGATGGAAAAATTGTTTATGCATGCACCATCTGTTCAGTTAAGTTGTGTTCACCCTGTTAACAAGGTCTGTCATTCGGGAGTTTGTAGACTTGACTGGGGGTATTCTTGCCTGCATCCTTGTCACTAGGGGTGCAGGTAGCCTCAGTGGTTTGGAGTGTCTTTTCTCTGCTCAGGCTGATGCATCAACCCTCTGTACAGAGCTCTGTGGAGCTGCTTTTGAAAAAGGTTCAGCAGTTTGTACAAAACAGGCAGCTAAATGCAATCCTATCGTGCTGATATCCATTGCTCTCTACACTGGCTGCCAGACTGTTTCTGGGCTCAGTTTGAAGTTACAGCTTTAACTTTTGAAGCCATAAACAGTTTGGGGCTAAGTTGCCTGAAGTCAGACTTCATCCAGTATTCGTCATCCAGTGATGTCGAATCAAGCAAGGCAAATGGCTCCAAGGGGGAGGGTCTTTTCAGTGGTGGGACCCTATCTTTGGATTACCCTCCCCAGAGAGGCTCACCTGGTGTCTATTGTGGGGTATTTTATGCTTCAGGTGAATATTTTTTATTCTCCCAGACATTTTAAGAACTGTTTTAAATGGCTTCCAGTCTGTGCATTGTTTCAGTTTGCTCCTGGTTTTACTTGGGGTTTATTTGCTCTTTCTCTCAGTGTTTCATTATTTTTCTGCTGGCTTTATTATACACTGTTCTAATTATTGTTTGCTGATTGCATTTTGGGTTTTTTAATTTATCTATACACTGCACACATTGTGAATACCTGGATGAACAGAAAGACAAACAAGTCAGAACTTTCCCTAGAAGCAAAAGAGGCAAAACTGAAGCTGTATACCTGGGGCACATCATGAGAAGAAAGAATTCCTGGGGGAAAATGCTAGAGTAAATTGAAGGCGGAAGATATAAGGAAATCCCATAAAGAAAGTCACAGCTATGAATTTAGAACTTCTAAGCAGTGATGTCATGGCTAGGACTTTCATTCATAGCACCAAAGTGGTCCGACCACGTATCTCCTAGTGCCCTCCCCTATCACCAGCTGGTGTGGAAATAGCTTCACTAATTGCACCTCTGAGGTTGCCAGAGACAGAGGGATCCAGGAGAGAAGTCCTGTGCACTATTGGGACCTGTTAGTACAGCTGTGGGAAACTAGCAGCTGTGGGAAGCAGCAGCCTTGAGATCAGCGGGAGAGGCCCTTCTCCGGGAACCCTCTGTGAAGGATATTAGGAGGGTGAGTACCCGGAGGAGGGCTTTCTCTGCAGTGGCGCCCAATCTATGGAATGCGCTCCCCAGAGAGGTCCGCCTGGCACCGTCGTTATTTGTTTTTCGGCGCCAGGCCAAGACCTTTTAATTTAAATGTCATATTAATTGCTAGCTTATTTATTGATTTTATATCTTTGACCAGGACATCTACAATTATATTATTTTTATATGTTTAATATATATTTATTTATTGTTGTAAGCTGCCCCAAGGCTTCAGCGAACGGGGCGGCATAGAAGTTTAATAAATAAATAAATAAATAAATAAATAAATAAATAAATAGCACAATGCTCCTTTCCAAAACTGGACATGTCAATGATGCTCACAGAAGGGAGGTATGCTGACCTGTCCCACTCTAGAAACAACCTTCCTGCTCATTTCCAGGACTGCTGTAGGAAACACTAGTCTGTATTATTCTAGTGGTGGGTTCCTCAAATGCAATGGAATTAGCAGAGGTGCAACAGCACCATTGGATATTGCCCATTCCCATTTTCCTGTCCTGGAAGGCAATGACCTTTTGACTTCAGTGCAACATGCACGGGCATTTTTCCATGTCATGAAAAATATCTTCAACAGCCAACACATTAATTATCCCAATTTTATTGCAGACTCGTGCCTTGATAAGACTTGTGCAAGCCTTTGTGTTACTAAAAAGGGACATTTCCTAGCTGAATGCTAAGGAAATCTGCAACCTGAGAATGGCACAGTGAATACTTAAAAGGGTGGAGGTCTCAACAATTTAGGACCCCTAGTCTTTTTAGAAGCTGCACTATCTCATGTATGCTAATCTGTTTGGACATAATACAGGATTAGCTCATGGTACAGTATAGGTTAGGAATTGATTTCATATTTTTACATCCTAGCATTATTCTACCCACTATAGTCAATATATGTGTTCATTAAAAGTTGTTTATAGTTCATCCCAACCACATTTTCACACAACTAATCCAAGCAATAAAATCACTCTCTACCTTTTATGGCAAATCGAACCCTGTAAATAGTAAATAAAACTGAATCACCTTTGCAAATGAATGCAACCTCATCTAGCAAATTAATTATATCATCATGGCATGAATGTCTAGAATTAAGCCTTTCTCTTGTTTCTCAAAAGGCACTTTTAAATTTATAATCCACTTGCTTTTCTTTTATGGCTTTATTTCTAATTGCAGTATTATTATTACTATTTCAGAGCCTCAGATCTAGATGCTGCTAACAAGAAGCCAAAGTTTTGCTTGAGCTCAAAATGATAATCTATTAAAGCAAAACAACCACAATAAATTTGTTTCTGGCAGTCCAGGTGCATTTATTATATTGGTATGCTCAGAAGAGCCTCTGTACTTCAGGGTGTGCAATCATTTCCATTATAAACACATTGTTTTTCAAGGGTTTACAGCTCAACTATAAAACTTCTGCTGTGGGCAAAATTTTGATATACACTTCCAGTCTGGCTGCAAAGTTTTGATTTGTTTTTTTAAAGAAAGCTTTGAAACATTTCGTAAAGTTAGAAGGTTGCAGTTTCATAATACAATGCATGCTAGTTCTCTTTACAGCTATAGTGGAATATGTTTTCTAGCAAGATACCACCTTAATGTAAGAAGATTAGAAGGAAGACTTTCTTTTCCAGAATTCACATTGAAATTCACAAGTGTAGTAATGCCTCCATAACTAAATATGGTATAGCTGTTAATACCATGTTTGAAAATAGAATTGGAACAGTGTGATCTTGGACCAGCAATTAAATGTTTGGGGTTGGGTATGTCACTACAGCATAATGAAGTAGGACATTACAATGACATGGCATGCAAAATAATGGCAAAGAAGTTTAGGATGGAGATAGCATGGATAGTTCCTGCTGTAAGCCAGCCTCTCACGTCACCTCTTTCTGTTTCCTTTCCTAGCAGATCAAGAAAAGATGCTTCCAAGGACAGTGTTTTATGATGATAAAGCAGACCAATCAGAACTGGCTTTGTGATAGAAAAGGCAAACTGCCAAGGTTAGCAAAAGACAGCTCAATGAGCCAACTAATGAGAGAGAAAGAGAATAGTGCTCAAGTTAAAAAGTAAATTCCAAAGCAAATCCCTCTTCTTCCACCAAATGGAGTTAGCTCCATCCTCAGGGAGGTTTCCCATTGAGTGGGATCGAAATGGTGCGAATGCCAGATATTACTAAATTGGTGAGCTCTCGTGACCTAGCATCAAATCATGGCCCTGATTAAGATACATCCTTCCCCATCTGGTCTCTATGTTCCATAGAGTCTTCCCCTGAATGCTTTTTCACTTGGCTTATCTGGCTGGCATTTCAACCCCATTTCAGCTTCCGGTTCAGATTCAGATGTTGAAGTAACCACCTTGGAATGCTGTATTTTGGGAGAAGTAAGTCTAGTCCCCATAGTTCCTATAGTGTATAAATATTAATTGTGCATTAATGCTTATTAGTCTCTGATTCAAGTCTTGTCACAAGAAAGTGAATCCTTAAAGAGTGAGCCTACTGTCTCTGCTTGTGTTCGCATGGGTGGCCCAGTGTGGGGCAAGTTCTGATGTTTAACAAAATGAAATAAAATTCTCACATGTTCATGGTTGAAATAACTTTCCTACAAGAGAATATTACTCTCTACCTCTAGATTGTCTCATTGTAACAGGACCTAAAATTCCATGAGTATCCAACTTTTGATTATTTCCCCCTTTAATTCACTTTCTGCTTCTCTAGTCATTAACCAAGATATAGCCTAGATCAGGATAGGTTATGTGATACCTGGAGGCACCAGCATGTCCTTGTCTACCTTTCTTGGTGTCACCAAGGAGTTCTACATCTCCCAATTTTGTTTTTAAATTAGCACATTTTCTTAATTGCAGACAGAATTGCTATGGATTAGGTTTCTGCTAGTGTTGAAATATGTGGATTCAAAAGAGTAGTTCAGGGTGTTGGAGCTCAGGCTCTGCCTCTGTCTTGTACTCAGTTTTGGAGTAAATTACTTGTCCTTTGATATACCTCCAATGGCAGCCATTTTGTGGTTGTGCTGGGACAGTTTTTTCAGGTTGCCAGATGTGTCTATAGACCCCCAGAGTTTACTTAATCCTGACCCAGATTCTGATTCTGACTAAAGTCCTATTCTGTCATTATTAATTTACACAACACTATGTGAAGGGGAATTCATTCCCTTTTCATTCCCCTTTCATTTCCCCTTTCATTCCCCTTTGGAGAGAGGGAAAGAGAACCCTGAGGCTCATTGGATAAACCCTGATCATTATCTCTTGAGCCTTACCTACCGCTCAGTGTTGTTCTGAAGACAAAGTGCAGTGGAGTGAAGAAGATCTATGTACACTTTCTTGAGAAAAGGTGGGATATAAATACCATAAATAAAATAAATACTGCCAAGCTGGTCCTTCCATTTAACTGTCTATCTCCTTGAAGGACAACAGGCACTGGCAAAAGTTCAGACTTTGGACATAGGAAATGTAATTTAGTTGCCCAAATTGCCACATAATGGCAATTGAGGAGGTGTCCAACACTGAGATTGCCTTCTACTTTAGCTCACATGCATGCAAAGTTGTTTTTTAATATGTAACTGCAGGGCAAAGCAACTAAACAGCTCTGCATAAATGAGAAAACTATACCACTGGAGTAAAGATAATGTCAAGAAACCTTTAAGTCAGCACCACATTTAAAATGCCAGTGTTTACCGTAATGCTCTTGTAGCTCATAGACTAGCATATGTGTAAATTTGCTTCAGAGAAACAGAAATATAATGGAAAGGCGGTGGGGAGAATGGAAACATAAAACCTTCAGGGCAGTTGGAACTACTTTTCTACCACTGATTTCACTGGGAAGAAAGCAATCCCTTAAAGGGTGACCTTAATCACATGACAGTGATGTACCGTATCATGTTCGGTTGTTTACTTATCTGTTGGAAGAACTGATGGATCAGATAGACGAGCTTGTTTATCATGTTCAGCTCCTTGTCTAGTTGAGCCAGTAAAGGTTTTATCAGATTTAACATGGGATGTGTTTATCAGGTGGTATGTGCATTTAATGCACTGCATGATAGATAACAGAGGTAGTGCTTGCTGCTAAGGTAAGGATCTGTTAGCATTTCCATTACAATGCCCATTTGCCAGGAGTTTATCACTCCACAACAGCTCCTTCCTTGTCAACCCCACCTGTATTCTTTAAAGTGCAAAATTGCTTTGATGTGCACTTGGCTGTTTTGGAGACAGAGAGATTTGGCTCCCTTGCAAGGCTTACGTTTAGGAATCAAACAAAGCAAAGCAGTTTGAACCAATTTGACTTTGAACATGTGAACCTAGGAAGACATCTGCCATAACTTGAAAGATGGCTTTCAATGCTGCCTGTGTTTAGTCAGCTTCATAGTATGGATAATCTCACTTCTTGGATGTGTTCCTCAGAGGACAAAATAGTTTTCCCCACTTTGGTTCCTTCTAGATGTAGCCAATGCATCTGGAAGGCTTCTGTTCTGTACAACTATGGGAAACTACCAGAGATGGCACTCTGCATACATGGTTGCTCCATGCTGCATGGTTATCATGCTATGCATGTCATGATCCAACAGAAAAGCTATTGCTAGAGGTTAAGGAATGAGCAATGTAATATAATGCAATGATGTGATGCAATGTACTCTGATGGGCAATGTCTGTGGACTGGATTAGGCCCATGCCCTGAAGGTTTTCCACCACTGCTATAAGATTTAGTCTTCAAAGAAAACAAAACTCACGTTATACATCTCTAGAGGTTCTGAGAAGCCACAGTGACATCCAGGGAAGCCAGTGATCATGAGACTGCAATACTCTTAGCTCTTGGGGGTGTTGAGTGGTGCTGTCCATGCTTAGGGCAGTGTGTAGAGCCCAGCACAGAGTCCAAAAAGGCACTCAATGGTGCAATTTCCTTACAGGAGAAGTTGGGGGAAAACATTTGAGCATTCACCTGTACTCTGAAGTGGTACAAACTTGCTGCAGAGTGAAAACAGCAAGGCCTGGATTTTAAATATTTGCTGTGGAAATCCCATATTCATCTGCCTTAGGCTTGTTAAGTCTTCGGTGCTTTGAGAAAAGTTTTGTTTCCCTCAGTTAATCTCCAAGCTATTTCATGCAAAGTTATAAATATTTATTGTGCAAGAAACACATTTTTTTTAAAAAAAATACAGTTCTCAGCAAGCATTCACAACTGCTATCCATATGGTATATTCAATATTTTATGGTAATATTGGAGTTAGTGTGATAATATCAGCAAGAGCTCCCGGGATGGTAGAACAGAAATCAAAAACAACTATCAACATTTAGGGTTCATTCCTGCTGTCCCTTTTTTCTCCTCCTTCTCATTAGTTTGCAACAAATGTCAATGCTAATCTTACCCTATAAGAGGCAAGCAAATGCAGAAAATGCTCTCCTGCAAATGGTAATGCCGAAGCTGCTCTCAAACAATAAAATGGCTCACAAACAATAAAATGGCCATCAAAGTAAGTGTGAAAGGAAGAGGGGGAGGATGGATCTGTATCCATAATTAATGTTAATAGAATAGAGGGTATCTTACATAACCATAGTCATGCATTAGGGAGGGCCAGGAAATATAACAGGGAAATTTGATATCAACCCCTTATTACTGTAGAAAATTTTGGAAATGCTCTTCATTTCGTGGTGAACAAAATGAAAAAGCAAATACCTTCCTTGCCTGTGGGGAGCCCTCTTTTCTTTTATGAAATCAAACTGATGTTGAAACACTGGGTTGGCTCCTGACCCTATCATACATAGGGCTAAACTAAACTTTCCGGGAAGCACACCCAGTGGAGCTATGCATGGAGTTTTTATCTATTCTCAGATAAGCATGTCTGGCGCCAATTTGATTCAGGACCATAATGCTCTGGGAGGGTTTTAAAAACCTTTTCCCCACCCATTTGTGTCCTGAAATGTATTTGGTTTGGCCTTTGGAGTAGACATTGTGGAATCCACAGGACTTCCACAAGTCATCTAAATAAAGTCCCATTTATTTCTAAGACTGAAATCCTATACCTACTTGAGACTATTGCAAAGCAATGCTTGCAATGGCATTTATTTCTAAGTAGACGTATGTATAGGAGCACAGTGCCAGCAGGCTACTTTAAGCATGCATAAGTCTGGATCCAAACAACTGCATCCTTTTGGTAACAGCAAAGGTTTCTAGTCAAGAATGGTCTCCGTGCAGCAATCATGTCTGATTGTCCCTTGGGGACAATACAGAACAAATGGCTGCCTTATGGAAATGTAGGGCTTACTCCCATCCAGGCTTGGGACTGCAGCGGGATTGGAATTGATCTCAGTGTCACTTTCTTTCTTCTTCTGTGATGGGCCAGAAGATACCTAAATAATTTACAAGGTTTGAAAGAGAGTGAATGCTGTGTGTTTGTATGGGAAGCGCATGGACTGGGCAGGCACTTATTTTACAGGGACCCCAATGTGGCCTATTGACACTTAGTCTTTAGCCCAGATCTGAGCAGGCATACAGGTCACCTGGTTGACCTTGTCCATTATAATGTGACATACTGCATTTCTACTTTAAGATAGGGTTGGTGTTTCTAAATCTACATCCATCCATATCTGTTGACATATGCAAATATTGTACAAATCGGTGCCCTCTTTTGTCCTCTCCTTTGGCAATGTGAGTCCTCTTTTTTGGCAGTGCCTAAGTAGTCACCCTAGAAGAACACCCATGAACCTCACTTCCTACGTAATATTCCATGTGCTGTAGAGGAGGCACATGTCTATGTGTACAAGCAAGGGTGAGCTGCCAAAAGGATAAGAAGCAAAAGGCAATTCTTGGTATCTATGTGCAATTTGTACTTTTCCAAGGAGCCGTGACCTCCAAAACATATTATCTTTGCATTTTTACTACTTTTTATTTTTTAATCCATCTTTTAGCTGTGAAATAGATCTCTGAAGCATCTTACAACTTATGCCAGCTTGCAATTTTTCAGACAACAACATAAAAAGTAATGAGTAAAAGTGATGAATATGTTTCTTGGATTCAAGAGGAGACTTCTGAATGGAAAAACAGCCAGTGGTGCCCAGATTAAGTCTCCTTTCCTCTGTCAATCCATATCTTAAACTCACAGCCTTGTGAAGCATCTTCCAATTAAAATGATGGAAGAAAAGGAACACACATCTGCAGGATATACTTTTTGTGATCTTACATGATCCTATGTATGTTTCAACAGAGAAAAATACTTTCTTCAGCCAGCATGTCTTAACATGCATAGCATTCTGCTCTGGAGCTCTTTTAAGAACTAGCTTAAATGTGAATAGGACCTGATGGCTTTCATGACTCCTTCCAACTCTACTATTCCATGATTCTATGATCTCCCACTATGCCCCAGATAAAAAATATTTTCAGGGACAATGCTGTAAAAGGGCCTCAATTCTAATTCCCACCCCAAAGCTATAAAGGCTGATCCTAAAGCTGGGGACACCCCAACGAGGCTGCACAGCAATGTTAGGGCATCTGCCCAGTAAAATATCACCCCATCTCCCAGTAAGCGAGTCCCTGATAAAATCAGCAATGTCCACGGCTGGCTGGTTGGCTGCGGGCCAGCCGGCAGGCCTTCACCCAAACTCTGTGAAAAGTGCTAAATGGATCCTGCCACATAAACAGCAGCTCACGCACTGCCGTGCCAGCAGGTTCTTTCTGTGGAAGTGCCAAGGAGGTGAGGGGCATCAGAGAGTGGATCCCCAGATCCAATCTCAGAACTCTTTTCTGGCCTTGGAACTGGGGATCCCAACTAGACTATGACTCTCTAGACACTGTTCAGGGGCCATAGCATTGCTCCTTGTGAGCTACTGTTCAGATTCTATGAAAATAAAGCTCCTCTCCGTCACTTTCTACTTGGAAGGTGTGTGGGTGTGCTCAAGCTTCCCGTCCCCCCCCCCACTTTGTCAATGACTGTCAGCTGCTGATCTAGACCTGTCGACACAACAATATAGATTTCACTTAGCCCATTCAGTGTGGCTGAGTAGAATGAAATAATGCTGAGCTTCATAAAAAGCAAAGGTGCAAGTGCTGTTGTGAGGATCAGGATGCTGAAAGAATAATGAATTATTCCATCAGAATATCATTTGTTTGCAAGATATCCATTGAAAGTTCATATTTCTCCTGGAGGCTGAAAATGAAAAGTAATGCATTTCCTGACATTTTGCAGTTGAGAGTCACAGCCTGTTTTGCTCCAACTAAATGGAAATATCACAGGAGACATGAATTTACACAGTATAGTATATTTCATTTACACCAAACTGAAATATATATTTTTGTATTATGGTTGTTGCTTATGCCAGATAAGACACTTGCCATTGGTAACAGGGCGATACCAGCAGGAGCATTAATCGCTGACTCTATCGAAGACATTTCTAATTTAGTTCACATCTTCATACCAGTGATCCATATAAAATCTTAGCTGGCCAGTTTGCTTGTTTGTTTTTAGCCCTATACCAGCCCTCCACTTGACTGCTGAAATCGGATTAGAAAGTTGTAAACACAGGATTGTATCTGATGAGATGGGTTTAATGTTAAGTTTGATGTGCCTGCATAGGACTAACATAGGATAGAAGAAGTCAAGCTCAGTGGTAGACCACATACTAGGCATGGGGAAGGTCCCAGGATTGATCCTGGGCATCTCCAGTTGGAAGACAATCCTGCTGGAAATGCTAGAGAGCCACTGCCAGTTGGCGTTGACTGGGTTGGTTGGAACCATGGTCTGATCCAGCAGAAGGCAGCTCCTATTTTCCTACAAACAGTAAACCTGGCCCTCACTTTCAACAGGAAGCAAACTTTGGTGGGACCTAAGAAAGAAAGTTCTTGCATCTTCAGAAAGGAGTGCTGCTTGTGAAGAGCAAGCTGCACCAGTATGCGTTGATGATGCCATTGGCCCATGCTGCTGGACCACGGCTGAACACTACCAGCTGTTCTCCAGTCATACATTTCTCCAGTGTTCTGCAAACCATGCCTATGTTCATTTCATTAAGTAGACGTCTGATGTCATGAGGCATGGGGCTTTCATCCTGATCTGGTCCCCATACAAGGATATAGATATATAACAGGCAGAAGACTGTAATGGCAGCACATGCACCACTTATAGTGCTGTGACCTCACTGAGATCGCACAGACCAAGTCTGGAAAATGTGAGCTTCTGTAGAGAGGTTGTTGACCTTTACAGACCATGAGTCCATTTTGGAATTTGAATAACTGTTGTGGGTACCACCACAAAATGGCTCTTGTGAAGGCTCTGGCTAGTTACTTAATATTGATGTGGAGAACTGGCTAGTCAAAAGTGAGCTAAAGATGTGGGGGCACAGTGAAAGCTAAAGGCTGGAAGGAAGGAAGAAATAGTAAGGAAAGGGGATACAGGGGAGAGAAAGACCAATGCTAGAAACTGGAATTGGCAAAGGAGGCTCATTCAACATTTTCCAAGTTTTTCTCCTTAAAACCTTTCATTTTTGCATGGGTCAACAGTGTAGGCAATGTTGGAAGTCCCAGGAGGTGCCATGGGGACTGCAGGTACCATGTTGGAGAACCATGTTCGGCGAAATTTCAGATTTAAGAACTATAACCAAGGCTACAGTCCACAGTCCTTGTGCAAAACTAGGCCAATTTCCTGTAATACTATGAGTCTGCTATGAATAAGGTGCGGGCTGGTTAGGAATTTTCCAAGGCTGCAGGTATAAATTCTAAACCCATACTTTCTACAACAAAGGATGTCTTAATCTAATATTTAACAGAAACTGGTTTCATTGGTTGCAAGTATCACAGACCAGTCCTTTCCTGTTGTACATCAGGGGTAGGCACCACTGAACCCTGACACTATTTTTGGTCACTTTTTAACCTTGACACATGTCCTTACCTGCAATGGGGACTTCTGTGCTGGTGGTGAAAACTGTAAGATGCAATTTCCTAACTTGGGCTTCAACGGCACTTCTGTTGTTTGCTCAGACTTTTGGCTGGCTCACTAGTGCTTTGCCACGTATCGCGTGGCAGCCACTTTGTCATGAAGCCTGTGGAGTCTCTCAAGTTGCCCCCACGACCCAGAGAGGTCCTGGCAGCAGAGGAAGCAAAACAAATGTCAACGGCCGTGCTGATGTGCTCTCAAGGCTCCCATAGTAGCCCACTCATGAGAATCTCTTCTGCCACTGAAAAATCTATCTGCACATTCTGAGACAAAAGCTTTGTTGCAAGGGAGATACATTGGCCTTGAATTCCGTACCGGTAATTCCATAAATAAATGCCATAAAAGTTTCACTGGTGCTATTGAATAAGATGAAGGTGATAGGAAAATCACAAACGACCAGAATGATTCATCCAGGAGAGTTATTTGGTAAAAGGCAGAATTATAAGCATTTTTGAAGAAGCTGACATTGTTTATATAAAAGCAAATGCAGAGTGAATAAATTACTGCTGCTACCTCTGCTGAGCCTCCTTGAATAAGTACCTTGTTTTATAAGTCAGTAAGGAAGTACCATCTGCTCTGGTTGAACACCTGCAACTCTTGCATTTTAGTCTGCAGGTATCTGAATTCCTGTCAAAATATTTTGTTCTGCCGTCCTGAGGTTTGCCTTTTGCCACTTTAAACCAATGAAAGAGACCTTGCTAGCATGCAACGTTCCATTTCAGCATCGTTCCCCCTCATCACGTACACAGTTTGAGAATTTTTTCCCAATATTTTTCCGTCACACAGTCCTCTCCATATTATTTATCAGGGCCTGCCCAGAAAGTGGAAATAAAGCTTTGTTAAATCTAGGGCTGAGTAACAACTAAGAACCGCTTATGGCAGACCCCTGTGTCAAATGAACCCTTCCCAAAGCTCTTTTCCAGACCCTACACCAGGAGTGTTATTCTTCTTTCAGTTTTGGGATGCTTTTCAGAGTCACAGTTCAGTGCTGCATAAGGTGAAAGGCAAAAGTGGGCCGACCCCAAACACCAGAAATATCAGCATGTTTTAGTGTAAAGCCTTTTCTGCCAGTAATTAAGCTTCAGGGGAGGATCTCACCATTTTAGAATGTGGGGAAGTATGTTCCTAAAAGCCAGGATGTCACCAAATGATCAGCAGTTGGGCAAAGAGAATGTTGAAAACTCAAGCAGCCTGGATTCGGCTCATGGGTCTGAGATGCAAGACATGATTTAACACTTTTTTCAAAGCATAATTTCATGCTTTTGCCAGTGGAGGGAAGATATAAAAATGTTTCCTGTTGGTAGTTCATGTTGTTCAGTCACAAAGCTTTCCTCTAGGATTGACTGATTTGATCTCCTTGCACTCCAAGGGACTCTCGGGAGTTCTCTCCAATGGCAGAATTCAAAAGCATCAGTTCTTCGGCACTCAGCCTTCCTTATGGTCCAACTCTCACAGCCATACATTACAACTGGGAAAACCATAGCTTTGACTGTACGAACTTACTTGGCTATTTGAATAAGGCAATGAGCTATTTTCATTTTCAAAAATGAAAATGAAGTAAGGCTGGAGTAAGCTGAAATGATTTTGGGAGAATGTAAATAAGTTCAAAACTCATTGGTTCTTCCATTCCTTTGCTAAAGACTATGGGAAGATCCAATTTGACAGTCCAGACTGAGAGCTTTTGAGGCTGCTTAATCTGCTTCTTCTTCTTCTGGATTCATTGCAGAATTAAGACTGGATCTCTCCACAAGGTTTTATCTTCTTTACCAGCTTTCCTGATATTTTACTCTATAATCTTAAGGTGATACTTTAGTGTAGAGGACAATGCAACTGCATTGATGGAGAACAAGACTTGGTTTCACATTGCTGAAAAATACAGGACTCCAGGAATGCTTTGAAAGGAGAGGAGGGATTCGGAGAACCACATTGTCATCCAAAGCACCCTGTAAACAACCAGTAAGGAATGGTGAGCACATAATAAAATCCTTAGCTAGAAAAGCTCTGCATTAGAACTACAGACTATGAAATGGAGACTGCAGGTGTGCAAATAAGGAAGTTGAATCAGTTCTTGCTTTGACATGAAGGAAGTTGAACTGAGATGGATGTAGGCAGGGAGCGGAGCTAGTAGATAGGGTGATAATGAGTGAACAGAAACAGTGACAGGAAGAATAGCTGGAGGGATAGTAGGAAGGTTCACAAGCAAGACAAAATCCTTCCATGTCTGACTTGGAAGCACTCATGTCCAGTTCAACTGAGAAAGATCCAAGGGGAGGAACCAATTGTACGTGTTTGCTGGTGGACTTTAGAGTCACAGGATGTGCCATTCAGCCAACACTCCAGTTTATATTTCCATTTTTTAATCATATGGCAAGTGTCTCAAATACAGCATTCGGAACAAATATTCCTAAGAGTTTACTCTTTAATAGAAATTCTTGAAGCATAAAGTTATGCTTAATATATGCAGCAAAATGCATTGCAAAACCTCAATGGAAATCATGACAGGAGATAAAAACAGTGCAAACAAAACTAATAAAATGAAATATTAAAAGGTCTGGGAATAAAAAAAGGTTTTGGAGTAGAAGCCAAGAAAGTCTCCTTGGAGTGTAATTTCTATGGGTGCCACCACTAAGAGACCACTGAGTGTTCATCAGGGGTTTTTTTGTCATAGAACACACCGGAACGGTGTTCCGGCACCTTCTTTTCCAATGGATTTTACAAAGTGATTTTGAATCACCTGTCGGAGTAGCAGGTCAGCAGCAAACATCATTAACATAGTGCCTGCGGGCTGCTTTTGTGTCCGTGCCGCCCGGCTTGAGACGCTGCTCAGCTTGGGATTGGTGTGTGTGGTCGCATGCTGAGTGCTTACTGCCAGCGGGCGATGTGAGTTCCGGCACCTTTTTTTTTTTTTTTTTACAAAAAAGCACTGGTGTTCATCATCAGTATTTACCTTACCTCAGTCAGTAGTGGCAGCCAGATGGTAACCTCTGAAGATCTCCTTAGCATATGGACACACTTGTGTTGGAGAAGGTGATGCATGAAGTCAGCTGCTGAGGAAGAGAGGGAACAGGGGCTACACTTTCTGAGGCATGCTGAAAGGCAGTAATGGAACGAACTGGAGATAAAGAAGAAGAAAAGAAGGCAGAGCAAAAGTGGCATGTGAGGAGATATCTGATGATGATAACAGCAGTTTTTCATCATTGTCTCCCTCTTCCTCATCTACTGTGTATACTATTCTCTGGGCAGTTTCCAAAAATTAAAACAATAAAATACAATGTATAACTTGGATAATCACAGTGATCACTGCAGGGTTTTTTTCTTTTTTGCAGGCATTTTGGCTAAAGCAGGTGTTACTGCAACCATGTTGCATGAATTCTACATCTCTTTCCTATGTTTGCAGGTTCCTCTTGCAGGTGTCTGGTTGGAGCAGACATGTTATATGAAGTCTCTGTATCTCTTTCTGTCTCTAATTGCAAACATGAAGTCTGCTCATGCACATTTGATAGACCACATAGGCCAGGAAAGGGCTGAATGCACAATGAAGGAGAAAGACATTCTGCTTTTATACACAATCATTAGGAATGACCTGGGTCAGTGGTAGCCACACATTTCTCAACTCATTGTTTGGTTCAACATACATAATTGACAAAAATTGGGATATTAGAAAAAGCAACGTCTGAGCTCATTGACTTTTTCAAATTCCAGTTCAAAACTAGTTCTGATTTGTGCTTGCATTGGTTTTCTCCCTTTGGATATTTTCATGTGAGAGTCCATGCATATTTTTATACTCAATTTCCCAAATGTAAGCATTAATCGTGCATATTTTTCTTGCACATTTTTCAGATGTATGTTTTTAAAAATCGCAAATTGTAGTTTGTTGTGAGAATTGCATAAGCTCAGGAGTACATTGACTTCAGGCTGCAGATTGTGACTGGGTATGTATTTGGGCCCAGGAGCTGTGAATTAGGTAAATTCTCATTAAAAATGAACTGAAGCAAATCTCCCTTGCTGGAAGAGAGATGAGGAAGTTGGTCATATTGCTGCTCCAAGGCCAAGGCTAGCTGGGGATTGCTGGTACTGGTAGGACTTTTTTGGTTTAACATGCATGGGATCACTCCCTAAATGACTATTCTTCACACTGAAACAGTGTGGGCGATTTTCCAATTGAGAGAACTTAAAATCTATCAGTTTCTTTTCAGAAAAAAGGTTTTTTTTTTTTGCACTATAAGTTCTGTTGTGGTTCTATTTTTGAGATTATTCTTCCAAGATACCTATTATGTAGCATAGCTAGTATATTTGGATGTTTCAGTTTCCCTATTCGGAAATGAATTCCTATCATTCTCCCATAATCAAACTTAGATATTAAAGATATTATGTATATTAAAAGAACTTTAATAAGCATTTATATCAGGAAATTCTCAGACATGCCTGAATTCAAAGCTGTAATTCTTATATGAACTTGTTATTTTTAAAATTTTATGAGCCATTGGTTTCCCTTCAAGAGTTGCTAAAGATCAATAGGTTTCTAGTAGAGCATTTATTTTATTACTCTTAACGACATTTCCTCTTTGTACTGTGCTGCTTTGTTTCCAGGGCTTGCGTATATGAAGTATATAAAAATTTAAAGTAGCACTCTGTCTTCTGGTGCCTTTCTATCCTTATTTAAAAAATGGGACATAAGCTAAAATGAAATCAAATGTATCATTAAACAGTAACATTAAAATGTCATCTACTGTTTGGAGCAGATGGGTCATAACTTATTTCATCATAACTTTCTTCAAGAAAACTTTTTTTTTGTCCGTACAACTTGGATGGTCCTACTTGCCTGCTATTGTGGACCTGCATTCCATCACATTAAAATAGGGAATCTCACACCTCTAGAGGAATGTCTACACATCCAGTCCATACTGCTTCTGGTGTGCACTGACGGGCGTGTGTGAACGGAGAATGCCTTGGGGCACATACAGGATTTGCTTCTTTGACGACAACATTAGAACCAGCTCTGACAAGCAGCATTTTCAGAAACTGGAAGTGTGTTTCCCATGCTTTGCTTATTGAGCACAATGGATTGGAAACAGACACATAAAGAGGTTGACTGTGCTGGGAAAATTCTGTCTGGCTAAATCTGGAACGGGCTCAGTTTTACAAGCTCTTGCAACAAGAACTGGGAATGAATGGATCTATTCCCAAGAGTTCTCTCTGACTCATAATGTTAACAAAAATGCACAGATGGTAGGATGCCTCAACATTTGGCCCCAGAAAAAGGATGTGCTGACACTAGGAGGTGTGGTTCATTTGGGCAGAATGGACAGACTTCCTGCCTGCTTCAGATCTGATGACTGGATCAGGCCAATTCAGGGTTCTTCCAACTGATTTACATGTCTAAGACGGTCTGAAGCCTGCACATTCTTTAATATACCAAGGAATTTTGTGCATATCACACTATTTCTGTACAGTTATGCAATTTGTGCAGCATGACTCCAAAAAAGTTTGCGGTTGTGACATAATTTCCACTAACTGCACAAAGACCATGTGCTTTTAGGGTGACAATTTACATAAATGGGCTGATTTTGCATATACATCCTTAGCATTAAGAGTAGTTACGAATGAAAGGAAGACAGCACCAGACATAATGAAGAGCTGCTTGGAAATTCAGCCATCACCACCCTTCCAAAGCCAACACATCTGGGAACAAAAAAGAGTTTTTGACCTGGATGGGGGATAACAAGCATGTAAAACATGCGCAAGAAACAAAAGAAAAAATACCTACATACAAAATGCTGCTTGATCCTACCATAGTTATGAAGTTTAGCATTTTAAAAAGAAACTACACATGTGCCTACAAAGTTACCTGCTACCTTGAATTCTGGCTGGACATGTGCTCCACCTTGCTTTACATTCTGAACTGGAAAAGGTTCTGGGGCAAAGAGGCCCGAGTTCATATTTTATCCAAGTTCTATAAGGTGGATAAATTTGTGTTGCTAAACAGCTAATTCCCAACCATAGGAATGTATAAAGCAGGCTGTAAAACTCTCCACTGCTGCACAACATAGGCAGGGTATCTGATGGAGGGTCCGAGCAGTGACATAAGCTCTCCTTCTCATCCTGAATAGGGTTTCTGCATTGGATCCAGGATGTGCCATGAGAAGAAGGAAGATGCCTCCACCCACATTTGGTGGGGGGGGCAATCTCTCCCCCCCACATCACCAGTCACCCAATCAAGCAGACTCTTCTGGCCCCCGTGTAGCATTTTCAGGGCTGAAGGGGTTGCTGTGGGAAGGAGAGAACAAAGAAGTCCTTCACTGGCCGTGTAGTTAATCTAGTTTAAATCTGGATTCTCTCCATTAACTTTGCAACAAGCCACAAGCAGCAGGTTGCTTCAGCAGAAGCTCATTTGTAGCATCTTTTCAGGATTCTTGCTTTCTTCATAGGAAGTACATAACTGAGGGTGAAGACAGAAGTGCTATCAGTAGCAAGCTCAAAAGAGACAGAGAAGAAAACAGAACGCTGGCTCAGCCATTAGCCTTTTTCCATCTCCACAAGTGTCCTGAAAGTGTCTGTGTAAGTTCATGCATTTAACCATTAATTTTTATGATATTAATTACCCAACGGAAATTTTTAAAGTGCAAATTCTCACCAAGAATTAGGTGTGGTGAGGTTTGTTGGTGGCATCACACAAGAGCTCAGTTCTGGATAGGAAGTGCTCCATATGGATTACCCACAATGGTGTCTGAAATGTATTCTAGTGGGTGGTTTCTAAAACAATTGCAAACATGCATTTATCCATACTTGACAGAGGTGGCACATTTTTGTCGTGTATAATTTGTTCCCTTACAGTATCCAAATAGATTTATTTCCGGTCATGTATTCCAGAGCGATATAGGATAGACTTTTATTTGAACTTGAGAAGATCAAAGAACCAGCTAATCAATAACAGCCTGATTAGTAGGAGAGACAAAAATCTAAACAGTGATAATCCGACAAAATCCTTTTAGTCTTTTAAGATGTATGTAAACACCTCCCCAAGCAAAATCCTAATCTTTAATTTCTCATGCCTTTGTAGTGTACTGCTATGTTTTGCTATTTTATTTATCAGTCCTGTATGAGTAATAATTCAAAGTTGAAACAAAAAGTCTTGTAGCTACTCCTCTAACCCTGCCAATCTGTTATCTCTCTGTACTTATATCAGATATATATCTGTTTTTCTGTGGTGTTGTGGGTGCTATCTGATTTTAATTGTTTGTTTTAACTTTGTTACTGTTAGATTATTGTTTTTCACATTGTTTTGTCAGAAGACATGCCAGAGCTTCTCGGCAGATGAATAGATCTGAAAGTGTTCATTTCAGGAAGGAATTCTGGAAACCTCTGATTTAGTGGATTCCCCCCACCCTCTCCACACCATTTCTTGAACTCCTGATCTTCATTTATTTTAATATTTATTTCAGTGTCAGCTGGCTGAGTTCACTGCCACTGTATTTTACTATTTTTTTAGAATATTTTTGGATCACCTCTCCACTCCATGAATGCTAGAGGAAATGTACTATCAGAAACAATACATATACTACAAAAGACAAGCAATTGTTTGTGTAATTGTTATGTGCATGTGAATCCGGTCAGAGCTCAGGCATGTGCTTGGAAGGCTGCCCGTCTTGGTGGGACTGCCATCTCAGATTCCAACAATGAGACTGTTTTTGAAATGGTTCAAATCCCAGCTATGCTCTAAGGTCCGGGCACTCCATAGGAAAGAGCTACGGGGAAGATTAGCCCAACGAACAAGTCTACAGGGCTGTGGAAATGGGAGCAGCTACAGCCTCCTGAAGGAGGGGACATTGAAATGGGTAGTTTCTCTGATGGGGAACTTCCACCTTCTGAAGAGATAAACCCAATCACTAGACATCATCATCAGAGAGAAATCCAATTAGGTAGACAGCAGGCAGAGTAAAGGCCGACTACTTCACAGCACTCCTCCCAAACGGAGAGACAAAGAAAGGTTCATAAAGAGTTTTGCATAATGAATGTCACAAAGGGTCCGACATTTCACATTGTGTATGCTCACAGGTTTGTATGTAACAATAAAGATTATTAGCAAAGAAACACTAGTGAGACTGAGATTGTTTGGGGAAGGGGGGAAGCATGACTCACAACAGCGATAAACCTAGAGATTAATAATAAAATGAAAAGCAGCATAAGTTATTAAAACCTGCTGTAACCCTCTTGTCCAAATAGACCTCCATGTTTTGGACTTCAGCTGTTAGCAGTCTTGTTGACTGATCATCGCTGGTATGGACTTTTGAGAGCTGAAATCTGAAGTATCTAGAGATCTACCTTCTGTCCACCCCTGGTCAAAAGGACAACAAAGAGGAAGCAAGACTAAATTTCTGGGAAGTGAGTAGTAGCCAGAGTTCTGCTACCAAAAACGTCTTTTCAGAAGTACCCTCCACTCTCATTTCCATAGGAAGTGAAACAGGTAACAGGGCCTTTGATGAGGAATACAAATTTGGAACAGGCTCATAAGACCTCTGGCCTATTTTCTCTCTCCCAAACCTGTGAATATCAGCAGGATGACTGACTCTATGCCCAGTTCTTGCCCAATCCATTCATTGGATTACTGTACATTCAATAGTATGTGAACAGGTTTCCACTCAAGCACCAGGACTTTCCCTTGGATCTCCTTCTTGCTACAACTTGCTGTGGGTACCCTAAAATCTGTTTGAGAACCCTTGGGAGAAGATTTATGCTGAAGTTACAGGAAAGCAACAGTGGAAATCTATTCCTTTGTTAGCTTCCATCCCTCCTGTGAACAGCTAACACTGGATCCAACCCCAATTTTTTCTTTGGAATTTTTATGCTTTGGATGAGATATAGTCTTTCCACCCTGCTGCAGAACACACCTAGCTAAATTTTTAAAGGAACTCTAGGTGATCCCTTGCATTGCACGGAGAAGGATAAATATTGGTGGCTCAAGAACTTAAAGTGTAATACACTGAAGACATTTTCTGTTTATATGGAATAGATCTTTGATATTTTAGGGTTTTGGTAGATGGATAGGTAGAAAGGTAGAAGCGGATTAAGAGATGGATCTATCAATATATATAATTAGATAGATCCAAATAAATAAGTAGATGCACAGGTATAAATAGATACATCCAGATATATATAGAGAGAGATGCAGTTCTCTCTGTTTCAAGAGCTGGATCTATTTATAAGTAGGACTAGATCAATGATCAATATGGTTGGACCACAGTCTTAGAAGCCATTTTCTATTTATCTGGAAGAGATCTTAGCTGCTTCAGGGCTTGAGAAGTGAGAAAGTAGCATTGTGAAGACAATCAACATTGATATGCTGAAGAACTGAGATAAAAATGGACCCAATAAAGTGTGTCTCTTGAGATGTCATGGCATCCAATAGATTTTTATTTCAAAGTTCACACATATTTACACTCAAGAGATGCATCCTAAAGCCTTTCCAGAGGAGATAACAATAAAATATCAGCTGAGAGCAATAAAATATCAGCTGAGAGCAAGGAGACAAGGCTTGAACACAGCAGAATATTAACAGAATGTGTCAGCTGTTAATACCACTTAAAATGCACCAGTTATATCCAGAATACAACCAGCTGCCAACAGGGACACAAGGTCATTTTAGGGTAACTTCTTCATCGCAAGTGTGCTCATTGAGGTCAATATTTTCCTCTTCCAGGTGATTTTCTCCTACTGAAACTGATAGGAGAAAAATGATCTGTGATAAGTAAAGAACGTCAGCTGGTTTGGGGACCAAAAAAGCAGTGGACTTCTCCAAATGTCAGAAAGGAAGCACCATGGACATTTCCATGGCCTCTGGATTAGGGAAGGGAGATGCAATGTAAGGTTGCATCATCCCCTCCAAAGGTCAATCTTTCTTATTACCCTTGGATGAGGATCCAACAAATCCTATGTTCTATAGAATATCCTCCCAAGCACCATAGAATTGAACTTTAAAGCAACTATCCATAGTCTACAAAAGGTAAAGGTTTCCCTTTGACGTTAAGTCCAGTCATGCCTGACTCTAGGGGGCGGTGCTCATCTCCGTTTCCTAGCCGAGGGAGCCAGCGTTTGTCCACAGACAGTCTCCGTGGTCATGTGGCCGGCATGACTAAACATGCTGTTACCTGCCCACCAAAGTGGTACCTTTTTATCTACTTGCATTTGCATGCTTTCGAACTGCAAGGTTGGTAGGAGCTGGGATGGAGGAATGGGAACTCACCCCGTTGTGCAGATTCGAACCGGTGACTTTTTGATCAACCAGCCCAGCAGCACAGCGGTTTAAACCACTGCATCACCTGCATCCCTTCCATAGTCTATGATGGTAGTCTAATATAAATATTTAAAGAAACCCTTAAATGCTAAAACCTAGTCGGAATGATATACAATAGGAAGGGATAATGGGGAAATCTGTCACTCTGTCTTGCCAAAGCCTGGCCTATCAAGTTTCAAACAGCTCCAAGTGTAAAGAACACTTTGATTGCACTCTTTGTACAGAAATACATTTAATACATTTAATGGGTGACCTTCCTGGAAACAAACCACCACTAGAAGTCAACAACTTTCTGTTTATGTGAGCTGCTGTGTTATTGGTATTTTCCAAGGCACAGGAAGAGAACAATAACAAGTATCAACTTGGTTCCCTGTGATAATTGCATAGATTAATTGGAATTTTTAATCGGAAGTCTGCTTCCCCCTCCCCAAATTATAAAAGTCCTTTTTTGCAGTTCATAACAGGCTTTTTCTTAATTATGCACCAAGGGAGAGGGGGACGTTTTCCCCCTGGAAATAACAGTTGTACTTTTAAAGAAAAGGTATTTTGTGCTCTTTGAACCTAGGCATGAAAGGGGCTTTTGTTAAAAGGTGCATTATTTACTGGAGCTGCAGGGTATCTGCAGTAACTTCACATAAACAAATTATTCACTTTTCTATCAGCACTTTCCTTGAGACTGGCAAAAAATAAAAAATATCACTTTCCTTATGCTATATAATAGTAATAAAAGGGCACAACTTTTGATGTTAATAGAATCTGTTCCTCTGCCATCTGGACGTGTGAATACTTCTTACAAAGGGTACGTCACTGGAGTCCCAAGCTAAGAAAGTGATTAGGGAAAACAACAATAGCTCTCTTCAAACATTTTCCTGAGTGTGCCAAAGAGCCAGAGTCATGCATGGTGGTCTGGTCCGGTCTGGTCCATGCACCTGCACCTCTTGTCCCCAGCTCTTCCCATCTTAAGTTGGGTATTACATCTGTGTTGAGATAAACGTGAGTGGAAATGTCCACCTAAATGGAGTGCTGACCAGGATGTCTCCATCCAAGTCTCTGATCACGCAGAGAGTTCAGCTGAATGCAGGCAGGCCAAGAATTGGGGCAGTGGAGGCTGGGAACTCAGGGATATGGTGGCTTTACTCTCTATGCAATTTACATCCTGGACAAGGTTAAAGTTACCTTGAGAATCAATGCCCGAGTTGGCTTGCTTTCCATCGTGCTTCCCATTCCTCTTTGTACACTCCATTGTGTGTCTCAGACTGTAAGTCTGTATCCTTGAATTGTTTGGTTTTTTAATATTTAGACATATATATTTGAAACTAATATTTCAAATATTAATATTATTATATACTAATATATTTATTTTCATAAAATATAACATAGTTTTACTTAATGAACATTTTGCAAGCACTTTCTACCCTGTTTAGTGGGCCTTAGCTCTTTGTGCTTAGTACTGCCGCCTAAACTATTTGCATTTATTGTCAGACTTATTTATATTATATTCCAAAATGATGAATGTGCAGTTTCCTTTCCCTTCCAGGGAATTCTCCCTTACATTTTGTATGGCATCCCTTCTCCACCCAGTGTCCTTCTCACATGAGTAGCAGGAAATAATACCAGGCTTTTGGCCAGCCTATCCAGTTTCCCTTTTACCATGGAAGCTGTCCCTTAGAAGTGCTCACATTATCATTTTGGGATGAATCCAGTTCTTTACGTTTATGACTTGTCTTTCATCTCAAAACAGTCTTAAACTTGCAATTTAAAACACACACACAATTCACTATTAAGTATTTCTAATGAGTGTTGTCCCTTGTAACTGTACACATCAGATTCTGCTTTAAGAAATATTTAAACTGTGGCTAATCATGCCGTGTGTTTTCAGTTTCCTTGCAGTTCAACTGTCCTGGACTAGCAAATTATATATTTTCAAAGATTAAAGTTATTTATGTAGAGCTTTGCTCAACTCTAAAGTTGGAGCAATTATGAATGTGCACAGTGTTCACAATTATCTGATGCTATTAATGTTTTCTAAACTGCATTATCGCTTCTGAACAGACAGATAAAATAAATGCATCAAGCAAGAGGCAATAATTTTACAAGGACATGTAATTGCCACTTTTTCTCTTTGAGCATTCCCTGTGTGTGTGTGTGTGTGTGTGCGCATGCGTGCACACACATGACTGTACACATAGGCAGACATGCTTCTGCTACGGCAAAAACTTCCACACTTCTCAAGAATTTTCATTCAATATGATAGCAATGAAACTGTTCTGAAAACACATTCAAAAGAGAAGAAAATTTCATAGACAGTCTGATGACTGCGGTGTGGGGTTATGAATGAGAGGTATATGCATGAGGAAGTTTTCATGGCAAAATGATGCAAGACTTGGTGCAAGACTTACAGCCAGGGCACTTTCAAGTTCAGCCTCTTCAAGGTGGGAAAAGCACAGACCAGGGAATGTATTCAGTAGAGAACTGCTATATACACATGACTAGATTGAGCAATGTCAGTTTCTAATCAGACATCTAAAAATGCATTTTCCCCAAGGCAAGGATAGACTATAAAATTAAGAAGACAGATGTATGTTTCATATGTGGAATGATATCTCTCTGGAATTTGGCTAATGACTTGCAACAGGCTTCAGCTGTTGCAGTCTGGCTTTCTTAAAATGTGGAGGAGGGACAGCCATCTTCACCAAGTACGCTCTTCCATTACAGATGGGAAAAGCAATCATGGTCTCTGTTTCATGGCAATTCCTACCATTGCCTGCCAAAGGAGCCAGTGTTGCAATTTCTATCAGAACTGTCATACTGGTTATGACATCAGTTCTTTTGTACAGAAAGTATAAACAGTAGAATCTTTAGTAGCAAGGGGATACCATTTTTCTTCGATAAATTGGTGACTAGCCATGGCTGATGAGAAGACCACTGGGGGACCTTTACCACAGGACCTTGCCTAGCTTTGGAAAATTTTCCTCCAAGGTAGGGCTTTGAGGTCTTTCTACCAAGGGGAGAGGCAAGCTCTACATCCAGTTTCTTCCAGACAAGCACAGCTCAGAAGCACCTTTATCTAAGTAATAAATCCTTTGTTTGCCTTGCTAGTTCGAAGCTTGGCCATACAGGTCTGAGCATTGTACCTCACAAACAGAAGTCTCCTTTTAAAAGGAAGAGATTTTCTATTTTACCTGAAGACCCATAGCTTCAGTGTTTCCTAATCCCAGCTTACAAGAAGCTCTATCTGCAAAGAATACCTTTCTCTGCGTGCCCAAGGCTTTTCGAACAGGAGGATTTTAACTCATGTCTGCTTTCTGGATTCTTTGCAGGATTAAGATTGGTTCCTTTACACATTTTCCCCCAGGGGTTTCCTTCCGTTATTTCTATATATTCCATTATACAACCACTAGCTGGAGCTGTGATATAGCAGCATTGTATAAATACACAAATATATAAGGACATTCACAATTCACATTTCCTCGATCTTTAAAAAGATTAAGAAATGATTGCAAAACATGGGTCGGGCCCTGGAGGATGAGGGCATTGTGTAGAAACACCTGCATATTGCCATGAGAGAGGAATCAGAGCACACAACAAATCCATCATGTTAGAAGACTTTAAGGAAATTTGGAGCTTGTCTTGTAGCTTACTTATGGTTGGAGACCCAGCCACTTTTGCTCAGCCTGCCAGTTGGGAAAGTGTCATAGGCCTGGGCTGGTAAATAGTGCATCTTGGGTGTCTCCTACCCAAACCTTCTTATGCTCCAAGCAAACCACCAGTGAGGGTGGCTTGAAGCACAGCATAACATTACAACTGGTAGCCCTACAGCTTGGTTTGGAGGTTTTCATGGGTACCAAAAAGGCTTATAAATGGGAGTGTGAGAAGCTTACAAGTTCTTGGTAGATCTCTGCTCTGAAGTCTTGGAAGCTTCAGTGAGTAAATGCTGGACTAACCAGAGCACAATTTCCTCTCCCCATGGGACAGTTTATTCTACAACCTGCTCCTTCCTACCCACAAAGCCTCACCCCAACCCTGCTCCTTCATTCCAGCTACTGCAGCTGATTTGGACTGCTGTTCACTCAATCCTCTCCTCCTTGCTCTATCCCCACAACCTGCTTCTCCTGCAGCAAAGAAGGGATCCACCCAGGTCTGTCGCCCAAAGTACAACCCAAAGTAAGGATGTCTGAGAAATCTGCAATGGAACCAGTATGTTCAAATGTCTATGAATCCAACTTACAGATTCCACTGTGTGCTTGGTTGTCCTAACTTGAGCAGCTTCTATGGACTTGTGGGCTGCTTTTTAAAACTTTCCATAACTGTATGTAAATTTCATAACAAAAAAGTACATAACATTTAAAAACTCATAAAATAAGCATTTTGTGAGGGGTTTGCAAATTCTGAGCAGCTTTGTGTATTCCAGCAAGGATTTGTGCATTTCTGGACATATGAATGTGTGCAAGCATGGAGTTGCACAAATGCACAGAGATGCAAAATCTAGTTCCATCATTGAGCAGATGACAAGATGATAGTTGTCTTGGAAATGGGGAATGGTGTTTACAAAGTTCATCCATCCCTAGCTCAAGGGCTAGCTTCACTGAAAACACAGTTAATTTCCCTATCAAAGCACAATTCCCAGAGAATGCTGGATTGGTGTGAGGTTTGCTTCTCCACTTTCACTGTAAGTGCTTTGCTCAGCTAATTCTTCCAACATCAACTTGTGCATTTAAAATCCGTGTCAAACTCAATAAACATGTCGAGTCGTAATATCCCTTTACTCTTGTCTGATTGCAGATCTTTTGGATGGGAACTTCCTTCTTAGCCACAGACACTCTATGCTACAGTCAAAAAGTTCATTTTATTATATGTGGGTTTTGTGACAATGTGTACAACCTGTATACGTGTCTAGATAGGAGCACATTCATGAACATCATGCACTATCATGTGTGTGGTGGGGGTGTTATCCTCTCCCATTGAAAAGTCTGGTACCTGAGCATCCTAATTCTATGTATATTTGGTGGCAAGTTTTACTCAGCTCAGTGGGAACTTCTCGAAGTTTTCTATTTGCCCACATGAGTGAGTTTCCCAGGTGATAAAGACTAGTTAAAATAACCAGATTTGTTAGGCACATCTGCTGCTCAGGAGTCACGGGGAGCTCTGAATTAGGTTATCTTTTCCAATTTCCCTTGAGTTCAGCATCTTAATGAGAAACCTGGCATAGCCATATTTCACAGATCTATGCCTGATTGGTCATAGCTGGGCATATTTAAGAAAACAACTTCATCAGTTGAAAAGGAAGACTGTGGGAGGGTTGCAAGTGTCCCCTTTGCCAAAAAAATAAAAAAAATAAAAAATCACACTGTCTCCCTTTCACTGTTCATCTCTAAAAAATGGCATAGAACAACCTATTTCTTAGCAGACATTTCTTGGGAATCAGTATTTTTTAACAATCTGTTGAGATATAAATATTCATATTTATTCTCGTATGCTTTGTTAAAATATATATGTCAGATTTTGGACCCATCTGACCTTTCCTAACCCACTGAAAGCACCCTAAGTGTAGCATGGGTGCCTCTAAATTATTAACAGAGTTTTCTCTTTCAATCATGTTGGTCATAGCAACCTAAGAAGAAGCTTGCAAGGCAAGTCAAAGAGCTTAGCAAATCGTATTGTGTTCCCTATTTGTGACCCTCCAGCCAGATAAAAGTCACAGTGCCTCTATGGAGCATACCCTCTTGCAGACAATCCAATTCTGTTCTGAGACAGCAGTAGTCAGATGGTATACAAAAACCTTAAATAAATATACATACATGCTCCATCAAGAAGTTGTTATGCCTACTCAATCTTAATATGTGGGCAGGTACATAATGAAAGGGACTGCAGGTGGTACAGGTTGATCAAAACTGCTGTGCTGCTGGGCTGGTTGATCAAAAGGTCACTGGTTTGAATCTGTACAACGGGTGAGTTCCCGTTGCTCCGTCCCAGCTCCTGCCAACCTTGCAGTTCTTAAGCATGCAAATGCAAGTAGATAAAAAGTTACCACTTTGGTGGGCAGGTAACAGCGTGTTTACTCATGCCGGCCACATGACCACGGAGACTGTCTGCGGACAAACGCTGGCTCCCTCGGCTAGGAAATGGAGATGAGCACCGCCCCCTAGAGTCAGGCATGACTGGATGTAACGTCAAGGGGAACCCTTTACCTTTTACATAATGAAGAAGGTGTTCCATCCATGTCCTATGCCATGTAGGATTTTACGTCAGTGCAAACACTTTTGGCTTAGCTTTATAGGTTATTGGCAGCCAGTGCAGAGATTGCTGGATAACTCAGCGTAACTAGGGGTGTCTGCTGGGTCTGGTTTTACTACATGATCCCACCAGCCATGGCCTCCTAAAATAGAGAACAACAGTGTTTTCCTTCAAGATGCATATAAAAACAGTGGATGAAAAGGTAAGGAATAGAAGCGAGAGATGAAGTGAACTGACCAGGACCAAAACATTTTAAAACAGCTGTTGTGTTAAGGAACACATGAACCAGGATCATGCAGACATTCAATAACAAATAGGCCATGTTTCTACCTAATATCTTGACTTAGCATGTCCTTTCAACCAGCCACTATGACCACCGATCCTTTTATCTAATCCTTTCCCAACATTGTCCTCTAACTGCCCTTCCCAACATACTCCTGTCACTCACTCTAACTCTTCACCTACAATCCCATCCTCCTTTCTTCCTGCCCTTTAACTCATTCTGGCACAAGAACTATTGCTAGGCTTACAATGATCATCACAGCATGGTCACAGACACCCCTGTTCACGTCAGCTTTCATCGTGTTCTCTCTGAAGGCACATTCTACAGCATCAAACTCTATATGCCTCTGCCTTTGATATCAGACCTGATACTGTCCGTTTGTCTGTTATTATCCCTTTATCCAAATAAAAGCTGTATCCTTGTAAGTAATCTGCAAGTGGATCTTTACAACTAAAGTTCGGATCTTTAAAACTAAAACCATCTAGTTTTAAAGATCCGAACTCTACTAATTAACAGACATGCTAGCGTTTATATATTTTTGTATTTAATTAAACTAATTTAATGGCATGAGCTTTTTTATGTTCCTCACGTTGTAGGACACACATTGATTTGCCTTCTGAGCCTTGTTCCTGGGGGTTTGCAGTTTATTAATCTTCATATTTTATGACACAAGGTTGTCTGTAGGGCTCCGATTACACTTTACTATTTTACTTATTTCATGACTCCCTTGACTCTGACATTGTCATCAGCATGACCTTGGTTTTGTTAGAGTGCCTTTGGAAAACAACTTGCAGTAAGAAAAAGAAAGAAGTACTTACCTTTTGAATAATTTCTTAATTTAATCAGTACAGTCACGCTCTGCTCCATCTAAATGCATTTGAATTATAGGCCTAGGTGAAGATATATGTTTGTTCCTGACATTTCAGGCAATTTAGCCTTTAGGGAAGTATTTATATTTTCAGAAGTAGTAAACATGCAAGCCTAACTATTCTGGTTGGCTTAAAGTTCAGGCAGTTTCCACTTCACCATCTCTTTCTGCTTCATATTCTTTGGAGGTGCTGTGTGGTGAAGAGGCAACTCCTGCACAGCAGCATAAGAAAAGCCATGCTGGATTAGACCACTGGTCCATTCAGTCCAACACTCCATTCATACCATGGTGAACAGCTGTCCACAAGATCCTTCAAGCAGGACAGGAATCTGCGCAAGTTCCCAAGCAACTCGTGTATGCAGGCATGCCCCCTTTGATAATTAGAAGCAGCAAGTTGCCAGTGGCTCCTTTGCATGGCCCTTCCCAGGAGTCATAGACATAACTTATCTAACAGAGGAAAATGGACTATGGATATCTGCCCTGTTTCCTTCCTTCCTTCCCTCCTTCCTTCCTTCCTTTCTGTCTTGTTCACTACAAACCACTAAGCACAGTCACCAAAACTCTCTTGCTCCCTCTCTTAAAAAGAATAGAGGTGGTTCTGTAATTATTGTCATGTAAGAGTTATGATACTGTGAGTGTGTGTGTGTGTGTGGCGAGAACAGAACCAGACGGCCCTGATCAAAAGGCAGTTCAGAGAGCACAGAAATTCCAATGACTAAAAGAGTAATTCACATCTAACCATCAAGGTTTAAGACAGTAATTCACATCTTAATGTTATCAAGACCAAAGGCCCAAGGACACTGGCAATGACAGGGCCACATGGTTTATTGCAGGCAGCTGGGGGTGGCATGGGTGCTTGGGAGCTTGGCCATCACCCCACTGGTCAACTGATAGAGTGGGGGCTGAAGTAAAGGGCTGAGGCTATAGAGTAGTACAGGTGCTAGTTTTCTTACTCTTGTCTTTCAGGTGCAACAAGACCTAAGGGTCTTGGGGGAAGTGGGGTCAGTTTTGAGCATTATGCTTTCAGTTGCTGCTCTCCAGCTTTGCCCATCCTCTCCCTGTTTACCAATTTTAATCCTACTTCCTTTTAGTCCTCCCTCCACCACTACATTTTACTAGATTAATAAATGGATTTTTATCCCCGAAACTGTGCTTGCGTGAGCCGTGTGCTAATTTCAGTGCTTTGGCTGGTTGTGTAGCCAGTGAGGGTTTAATTTACTTCCTACCAGTGGGGGATTTCCCTTGGCAGATCGTTACAATTATGTCTGGGGGAAATGTACCATAATGCTGAATTTTCTTTTGATTAAATTAAAAAGTGTAGCACTTATAGCCAGGGGCCTAGAAATACTTCAGCAGGGATGAATGTCCCGCACCTTCTTTGGCCAAGGGATGCATCCTCTCTTGGCTTATCTTGTAAGGGCCACAAATCAGTGGGGCGCAGGATTGAAGCCAAAAATGGGTGGGCCACCACTTTTCCCATTCTTCCATCTTTTCCCCCTGCCTGCCCCTTCCCCTTTTCTCTCCCTCTTCTTTCCTGCCCAACAGGTTTCCAGGGAAGCAGCAGATGGCTTTGGCCTCTGGTCTAAGCTCTTTGTTTGCAGAGGGCTTTTCAATTAAATTATTCAATCTATTGTCATGCTATTTTAGCAGACACAATGCATTTGCAAAGTAAGATCCTGTTTTACCACCTCTCTTTCTCTCTCTTTCCCTCCCCCCTCTTATTCTCAATATATTCTGTGATACATATTATCAAGCCAAAATGCTCTACACTAATTCTATCATACTTCTACCTACTAATCTATGGTATTTCATTACCACCCTCATTCCTCCTCATTATTTTCACAACGTGATTCCAGGAACTGCTGATAGAATAATCTAGGTGCTTCCATACTAATTCAGTCCATCTCTCCATTTGCTTTTTGCTCAGCATTGATATGTAATTCCAGTAAGTCATGCAAAAGAGGCCTGTCCTTTATCTCTCATCTCTTTCCTGTATAGTTTTTGCCCCTTAGGATTAAGGTACGGAAAATAGTGTTTTGTTGCTGTTCTGGTGTCATCATTGTTGCTGTTGCTTCATTAAGGAAGCCTAGTTTGGACAATTCTTGATTTAGCAACTATGATATGCGCATGGAGAAAACCTGTACATACAAAAAGGGGTATGCAGCTAGTCCATTGGAACGAAGCATAGCCAAAAGCTCATGTCAAAATATGCATGTCATAAGGATTAACAATTTGTGCATCTTAGAAAAGTTGTGGCACTACCAACACTGCCACACTTATGAGCAACTGCTAGGTGTTTAGAGGGTAGAAGCCCATTTTCAGGGCCAATAATTATGTCATAAGCTATGTGGCCAAAAATTATGTCATAAACTATGTGGAGAACCAAGTAGTATCTGTTGCAAAACAGTGTATATTACTCAGCTCTGTCCGATCTGACTGAACTGGTTGGCTCATAACTCTTTATGATCCCTCTAAAAAGGGAATCGTTAATTGCAGCATGAGGTACACTGATGAAACTGGCAAAATTTGGTATATAATATCTTTTGATACTTTAAACTATCCAGTTTGACTGTTTTATTGGGGCAAACCCCAGATCAGTAGAAGAAACAGAAGTTGTGTGTGTGTGTGTGTGTGCGCAGATTGCCAACCAAATAGGCATGGTTGGGCACTTGCTGAGGGCCCAAACCCATACAGGGACCTGCAAGCACAAGCTCCCTGGGCTTGCTGTTCTTCACCACTACAACCTGCCTGTTCACCTGCCCCCCCCCCCCTCTCTCTCATCTTCTGGTTTCGATGGTGGTGGTGGTGAACTGCAGATACCACTGTCTTCTTACTTAGTTGGAGTATTTGCAGGATGCGATAGCTCACTGTGGGTTATTTAACCCATGCAATCCCCATTTTAAGGCTTGCTGTATGAATCTGATCAGGCCAAATTTTAGGGTTGCGTGAGGACTGTTTACCCCTCATACAGGAGTTTGTATGTTTACTCATATTTTCTGGTTTCACATGATATCCAAAGTAGGAGTTGGATATGCAACATTGGGCTCACAATTATTGTTGCTCATTGTAGCTTAAATAACGCCTGAAGAGCTTCCCAAAAGTAGTCTTCCCTTCAATCAGACAAGTGGAAGCCATGATAGAAAAAAAGGAAGAGAAGCAACATAAGGTGGAAAAGGTAGACCCATTGAGGAAGAAGGGACCATTAAGGGCATCTTGCTCAAGGCCCCCCAAACATGGAACCAACCGTGTTTGTGTGCTTGTACATCAGGAGAATCACATGATGGAAGGGGTATCTTTCCTTCATCCAGCCTTGCAGCCCCTATCCAAATTCATTGTATAATTTAACAACAACAGCCACAACAACCTGTGGGAGCTCTAAATCATGTGTTTCCCAATTCCATGTCTTGTCTGGCCCACACTGTGTTCAGGTCTTTACCAAGTGGAGACAAGCTATATAAGTATATTCATGGATATTCAAAGAAAGTATATTAAGACCATTTTATATGGCTTTTTTATTAGTCATCTTGTATGTGGAGATCATAAATTAAGAAACTTCCTACTACCTGTTTACAAACAGAGGCTTTTAAAAAATGTTTCTGTTTTTTTCTGCATTATGGAAAAAACTATCCATCCATGCATGCATGCATCCATTCATCCATTCATCATCCACTATCTATCTATCTAATCTATCTTTCTATTATCATGTACTATCTATTGTCTGTTTGTCGGTATTCTATGTATCAATCATCATTTTGAACAAATTGAACAACTACAGGCTGGTTACAAATATTCCTTTCCTGGGCAAGGTTCTAGAGAGGGTGGTTGCCAATCAAATTTTGGATGAAATTGATCATCTGGTTCCATTTTCATTGGGGTTCAAGTCTGATTTTGTCACTGAAACCACCTTGGTCACCCTGAATGATGACCTATGCTGGGAGTGAGATGGGAGTGCAACCCTGTTGGTACTGCTGGACCTCTCAGAGGCTTTCAAAATCATCAGCTGTGGTGCCCTTCTGGAGTGGCTGGCTGAGATGAGAGTGGGGAGCACTACATTACAGTGGTTCTGCTCCTACCTGGAAAGTCATCTCCAGAAGGTGTTCAACCCCATGGATTCTTCAGCATGAAGTTCCTCAGGGGTATGATTGTTTCCCATGCTATTTAAGATCTACATGAAACTACTGAGTGGGGTCATCTGGAGTTTTGGAGTGGGTTTCCATGACATGAAGTTCTATTTCTCTTTTTCACTGTCAGCAGGTGAGACTGTGGATATGCTAAACTAGCGTCTGGCTATGATGATGGACAGGATGAGGGTTAAGAAGCTAAACTCAGTGTAGACAAGACTGAGATGATGTTGGATGGTGATTCCTTTGACCAGATGGGGAGTGTTCTACCTGTTCTAGGTGGCACACCCCATCAAGGAGCAAGTTTATAGCTTGGGAGTCCTCCTTGATCCACGTTTCTCACTTGAGGCTCAAGTGGCATTGGTGGCTTGGAGTGCTTTCTATCAGCTTTGGCTGGTGGCCCAGCTGCATCCCTACCTGGACAGGGATAGTTTGGCTTAAAGACAGTTCAGAAGCTTCAACTGTCACAGAATGTGGCAACAAGATTAAACAACTAGGATCAGAAGGTCTGAACACATAAAACCAGTCCTGGCCTGTATGTTTCCAGTGCCAACTCAAGGTGCTGGTTTTAACATATAAAACTCTACATGGCTTTGGACTGCAATACCTGTTGGAGTGCCTCTCCCAACCCCAATCTATCAGGACACTATGTTCAGCCTCTGGGGCCTTCCTCTGTGTTCTAACCCAGAAGCTTGGAGGGTGGTTACTAGGAGGGTGGCTACTAGGGGAAGGGTCTTTTTGGTATTGGCACCCATCTTTGGAACAACCTCCCTGATGCAGCCTGCCTGGTGTCAAATTTGCCATCTTTTTAGTGCCAGGTTAAGGCAACCCTGTTTGTGAAGGCTTTTAAAGACCTCCCTGGTCATTCAGGGGCCTGATAAGATTAGCCAGTTGCCTTTCTTTTACTGTTGACCAGGTCTTTTTCAATTGTCTTTTATTGTCTTTATTATCTTTTAATGTTATTTATGTTCTTTTACATAGATTTTCAATTTTTAATGTTTTTTTCTATTGTATTTTACTGCTTTTATACCTTGTTGTAAACAAGCCAGAGAGCTTTGGCTATGGGTATTAGAGAAATAAAATAAATAAATACATCACCACCATCATCATCAATCTATAATCAACATTGGAAATGCAGGACTGAGTCAGATAACTCAGACATCTTGCAAGACCCTGATTAGGCTTCAAACAGATACATTCATCATTTTGATCTGTCTGTGATACAGAACTACATGGAGCAATGTAAATTTTATACAGATGCATTCACTCTAGAAATGTATTGTGCGTATTTTTAGGTTGAGTAAGCAAGCGATTTATAGATATACCGACATTACTCTTGCAAACACTGCAATTTTTAAAAGTTAATGCTATGGTGACAATTTAATGATAGATTTTGCTGCAGCACACGCAACTGGTAGACTCAGCGCTTTGCATCTGAATCGCTTTGTTCAGTATTACTGATGATCATCATCATTTATATAAGCACAGTTAATTTGCAGGATAGTGCTGCCATCATGTTTTGCCCCTCCAGAAATCTCACGAGGGAGGTCAGTATAATTCCCACTTGACAGATACTGTGAAAATGAGCAATAATGCTTGCCCAAGACATACATAATGAATGGGAATTTGAACATCAAGTCCTCCAAGACTGGTCCAAGTGATAAGCAAAATTGTGTGTTAGAGTCTACCCAGGACCCTACCACTTTAGACATTGTCACTGGGGGGTCATGACACCCCTCCCTGCAGGAAGTTGAAGGAAGCCCTGGCAGGTTGTGTTCGGGAGTGCATGAAAGAATGGGGCAAAACTAATTAAGAGGAGAGTCAATTGGAGCGTGGATAGAATTGGTAGACAAGGATCAGAACAGCTGAGAAATTGGGTGCAAGGCGGATGGCATTGCCCAACAGCCAATACTCTCCCTGTTCCTACATATATGCAGGTAGCAGAGCTATGTGCCTCGAGCGGTAATTCTGGAATCTTACCTTGTCTGCCATCAGTGTTCTGTCTCCTTTATGAATTCAGTTGGCTGAGCATTAAAGCAGTTGCGATATTATTTGCATGAGCACAATTAATGCACATGTTTTTTGGTTATGTAAATAACTGCCAAGGGAAAGGCTGAACAGCCTTGGGACCATTCATGTAATTAACATCACATCTAATTTGTTGCCAAATAGAAAGAATGGTGATGGTAGTGGAGGTAACATGAAGTTCATGCAATTAATGTCATGTCTAGCTTGGCAGTAAGCTTTCTTGCACTGAATGCACCATCTGAGCTACAGTTTCCTTCTGCCTGATCATCCAGTCAGTTGAGCTTCCAAAGCCAACCCCATTACACCAATCCTCAGGAAACCCCAGCCTTGAATTTTTGAGCAACTCCTTCCTAATGTAAGGACTTTGTCTGATCACTTTTCCCAGCTGCTTTCTGAAATTACGATCCCCACTTCACTTTTTCCTCACGCCTGCTTCTCACCCTTGAAGGGTCGAACTTTCTTGGGTGGCACACAAGATTGAAAATGAAAACTAAGATTCCTCCCATGTGATCGTCTTTCTTCCCTATTGTTCATTTTCTTGTCCTAATGGATGTGGGAAGGGCTTCTCTATTTTTAAGTTTTGTACAGGGCTTAGCAGTATTAGATTCTTTATAAATCTAGGATGAAGGCAAGGAATAAGCAGACTTGGAAAGAGAAGCAGAACGAAGCAGCCTGGCAGACAGAAATACAACTGAGGAGCTGTTGGAACCCAAAAGTTTTTGCTTGGCTGGAAAGCTGTGATGGACCTTGAAGTACTGATAGAGAGCTAAGTGAGTTCAGATTTACAGGTTGCCAAGGCAGAACTCCATTGCTCCTTCATCTTCCACTCATAAGTCTCTTAAACTCAATATGATACTGTCCATGGCGCAGAATTTGGGTTGCCCTGCAAGTTTTAAATTGGCATTGCAAACACGGGGAACTCACTTGCTCAACAGAATTGTTGGGGCATAAGAGAATTGGTGGGGGCACAAGCACCCCAGTGGTTTGCTGCCTTAACTTTCCAGTTTCAAGGAGCCAGTTGTGGGGTGGGCAGAAGACCTACACAGAACTGACTGCTGCTTCAAGAAGTGAAGAGCAGGAGGTGCAGCGGTGAGGGATGGTGCTAATTTAGGAAGTGTGACAAGAACCGACAGGTGCTAATTTAAAGAAATATGGCCTTGCAGATGGCATACACTTTAGGTTTCTGCTGTTTTGAAATGCTCTGAGCAAAGAAGACAGCTGAAAAGGAAAAGTGTAAAGAAATAGCACAATGGATCTCTATGTAACAGAAAACCGAAGCTAAGTCTGAGTAAAAAAGAGAGATAGACACGAGGAAGCAATAGAAAAAGAGCTAATGGGACTTAAAAGTTACCTGTATCCTGGATTATTTGCTATGTGTCAGTGCTTTCTGATGTAAAATTATCTGAAAGTTCTACAGATGCAAAGATACATTTTGTTTTCCTTTCCAAAGTATCAATATCTTAGTTTTACAGCTATGGTATGAATAGATATTCTTGCCTTCCTGGTTTGTGCAGGGCTCACTCATTTAAATGAGGATCACAGAGCCAATGATCAAAGTATCAACCAACACTCTGGTGTTCTGCAGCTGCAGAAAACTACCTTGACAAAGCATTCTGATAGCAGTACAAACAGAGATGCTCTTCCAGGTGCAGAACTGACTCTACTCTCTATTCCTGAGTAACAAGAATCCATCATAGGAACCGCTGCGGTAGACCATGAAGTAGAGCTTGCTTGGATGCAGGGATAAATGGCTGGCGCAGAACATAGTTACTGATTTTAAAATGGTCTGAGATGATTGCTTTCAGCATACAGTGCTTCAGTCAAAAATAAGTGTAGGCTACAGTATCAGTTAAAAACCACTTAAAAGCAGGAAGAGGCAAAACCTCTGTTTCCATGGGGCAAAACCTCACTGGGGAAACAAAGCTTAATAATCAGCACTTGTATTCTGTAGGCAGTCATGCTGTATTAATAAACATGAAGGCTTGTTTCATCTGATCTTTCACAGCATATGCTTATGTTTTTACCTTTCTCCTTTTCGTTGATAGCCCAGAAAGTTTCACCAAAGTTGCTCTGCCAGCAGGAATGTCCCTCCTATGGAAAGACCATGTGTTTCATTGTGAAAGTGCACCTAATATCCTTTCTTAGACAGGTCCTTCAGATTCACCAGTATAAAAGAAATGACAACCAAAACACTAAGTTGTGCAAATAGTGCTATTCACTGCACACTTCTCCTAAGCTTGTACATACATATGGCTTTCTCATGTCCAACATGTGTAATCATGCAACCAAGACAGCTTGAGACGCTGCTTTATGTTACTTCAACGCAAGTGTGAAAAGCCCTTGTATGTCTTACCACCCTGGGTCAAAGAAAGTAAGCTTTATAGGTCAGTTTGAAAATATACTATTTTTTCTGTGTATAACATTGTATTATTGTATTACTGCATTTTATGTGTAATACTGTATTATTCTGGTTTCTCCATTGCCATCTTGATTCCTCACTGAACCCATGGGTTTTATATTAAATGTTTTAGTTTAGTTGCTTCCTTAAACCAAAGTCCTTTCCTTCCCTTAGATAGTGGCATCAAGTATATATCGTTTGGTGGTTTATCTGAGAATGGATACACCTCTGTATGGGTTAAGGTCAGCTAGTGATTCTTATTGGTTTTTCATTGAGGACATAATCAAGGTATAATGGAGAATTAATAATAAAAACTTGGCTTGGTTCCAAATTTCCCATAGTTATTTCTTCAGTTTCTTCTGTTGCTTTTTGTTGTGGTTAAACATTTAGGTATGGTTTGGTTCTGATTCACGGGAGCAAACCATATTGAACATAATGGGACCTCTGAGTTTACTCAGGATTACTCTATGTGATGATTTAACTAAGCTGATTTGAAGAACTACATGGGTCATTTTAATTTATTTGCATATGGTGATTGCTAGTATTTGCCATATCATGGCAAACATTGTCTCTGCAATTTAGTTTAAATCAGCTACATCAGCTCACCTCTGACTATTGGAAAACATTATTGCATGAAAATCTGATGTGTAATTTGAACCCATTAACCATAGCAAAACCCAAGACTACTACTCCACGAATCGTTAAATTCACATTGTTTTTGCTCAGGTAGGCTTATTTACAACGTCTCTAGAATGTCACTATGACAGATTGATCGGATTCTATCGATGGACTATTTTAGGGTCCTAGTGTGGCAACAGACTACTCCTGGTAAGTTCACACAGGCTGCAAGTCACTCCGGCAAGGGTGATTATGAGACGTCCCTCCCAGTATATGACAGGCATGCACTGTGGGAGAAATGAGCCATTGTGGCTTGTTTCCATCCTGTCATGATGATGCCGGCAGTCCTGTGAAAGGAGAATGGATGCATCAGAGTGATTGTCTTTCTAATTACGAATTCTACTAATGTTCTGATTCATAGAAATGAACATAGACAACTTTTCCAGTTGTCTAGCAGGTGAGCCTTGGGAATAGGAGAAAATGCATTGATCTCTGTTGTTTGTGGCCCTGGGGAAACACAAGTAAAGATGATCAATTGAAACCTTGTTGAATGGAGATAAGGAAAGATTAGATTGAAGATATTTGTCTTGCCTTTGTCTTGCCTTTGTTTCCCAAAGGATAGGCTTCAGCTAGCATTGAAAATCTGCATTCTCTTCAGGTGATTTTGTTCTGAGAATGGCAGGAGCCTCTGTCAGCTTCAGAAAGACTTACCTGATTGGCTTCCAAATTTGCTGACTGAGCAGCCAGTAACCTGAATTGAATAGCTAGGGGAGAATGCTTGAGATGCTATCTAGCCTTGACTGAAAGGACTGCCTTTTCTATGAGGGCATTAAACACTGATGGCCTGCTTTTTCTCTTATATATTCATTCATTGCTTGAAAGACAAGAGAAAGAAGGAACCCAGTATTATCATGGTACAGAGTGCATAACTTATGGTATGCATTTTTCCCCTCCTGGACTGTTTTGTTGCTTTTTGAAAGTTCCAGCACTGGTTGGGTTTGTCGCAGCAGAATCCAACAAGTCTTTTGTGACTCAGCCTCTAACTGTTAGTGTGCACCCAAATGGTCTGTAAATGTTTTTACTTCATTTTCTTTGTTCGTTTGTCTGGAAAGACACACTAAAAGAATGAGGGTGAGATCATGCAGTGCTGCCCTCATAAATATTCATGCTTCAATTTTTAAAATTTTAATGGAGGATCGATGTGGATCATGACACATAGGGCTGGTTTACACAACTTTTTAGTTTGGTGGGACTTATTTTCATTAGTGGTCCCTAGCAAGGAGGTTCCTGTAAGCCCAATTTGTGAAGTGATAGACAGATGGACAAATGGAAACCATCCAGATGGTGATGGCAAAATCCAGATGGAAAAGCATTGTACATGCTTTCCATGAGATGATGCCTCAGTTTTGGATGGGAGAGAGATACCCTGCTGCTTGTACTTCTGGTTCAGCTCTTTGGTAACCTGGGAAGTTCTTTCATAGCCATAATGCACATGCATTGGATACCGTTTTTCAACTGCCATTGCTAAGATAACAAAATGCTGTGAAGGAGGAGATTCTTATTCTTATTCTTCAGTGCATGTTTAAAGTGATTAACAAACAATCTGAAAATCATATTCCTGGATTACTTTGTCTTTTTTCTTAAACTTTGGCAATGGCTTAATTAATTCCAACTGTTATCACCAGAGCTGTGACAGCAGGTAATAGTTGTCCTTGCAGACTGATGGCTGATTAGAGGGTAACATTTATATGGACTAATGATGTGGCTAGTACTGATGCCAAAAATTATATATCCTTGAGCTAATGTGGTTTCACATTGGAGCATATAGTTCACACACCTCTAAGTCACTGGCCTAGCTCAATTATCAATGATCAGCAATCTAATCCATGGGCTGTTACCCTCATATCTCAGCAGTCAACAGTGTGATTCCTAATTAAAGTCAGCCATTTGCTTGAAGTGATTACTGTGTTCATTATCTTGACAATTTCATTACTGTACCAGGTAGAATAAAACATTTATAGGAAAGGAAGAAAAAGATGAGTTATTGTAAGGTTCAGAGAGTATCATTATAGCTTTTGGTTCAGACCATTCTCATTAAGATCAGTCGTAATAGAGTACAAATCCTGAACCTGAATAGCATTTATAGCTTATTTTTAAACAAATGGTGCATGTATCATTAATATCTTTTAGTGCCATTAGGATGTGAACATATGGGGCACTCTGCACAGCTGGGATGGCTAGGGCCATCTATACTTGTGAATGCATGCACACATGCATACATTATATATGTTGGGGGGGGGGATGCAAGCTGAATTGTTAATATGTATGACAAATGGCTCCTGTGCACATTTGTGATACCTTGTGGCAAATGTGTACAAAATCTTTCTACAGATCTGTCCACAGGAATAGTTCATATTTCCTGGTCAATATACTACTTCCCAACAGCCCAAGGGATGTACATATTTCAACAGGATCCTCTGAGCAGCATGCATTAGAACTAACAGACTTCTGAGAAATGTGCATCTCGTACCTACATTTGGTGAATTCCCTGGGCAATTTATTTATTTATTGTTTTCTAGTTAATATTGATACCTTCAAGAAATATGCCTCAGTTTTTTTTCTCTTTAATATAGAGGTAAGCCACCCATTGCTTATGGGATGGAGACAGCTCCCTGTATAATTTAATGCAAGCCATGCTGACCCTGCTAAGCTCTCTTCTGTTGATCAGCTGAGCAGTGTCTGTGTGTATGATAGAGAGAAAGAGGTGGAGGTTATCTTCCTTCTTTTCTTATAACCCTACGACATCTCACTGCTCAACTTTACCTTCATCAGTTGCTCTGTGAAGATTAGCTCGGCAGCATAAGGCAGAGCAGTGTTTCTCTAAGCCTACCCATTCAATTCATGTTACTCCTGATATATACAGTGATAGACTTTGTAATGAGGAAAGACTGAGCAAATCTTCACTTCCTAATTGTCAAATCCTAAAATATCCTTAGGTTTTGGAATGTCAAATCATTTATTTCTTTGCATCACTTTTTTTAGTATCCACGTCCCCCCACCGTGATCCCATGTAGTGCCTGCATGTGTGTATGACATTTTCCTACAAATTGTATCTACTTTTTGCTGAACTGAAATCTGAGCTTCATGCAGTTTTACTTTCCTGTTTTCTGCTAGATAACCTCTAGGTTGTTGTTGTTGTTAGTCGTGAAGTCATGTCTGACCCATCACAACCCCATGGACAACATTCCTCCAGGCCTTCCTGTCCTCCACCATCCCCTGGAGTCCACCTAAGCTCACACCAACTCCTTCAGTGACTCCATCTAGCCACCTCATTCTCTGCTGCCTCCTTCTTTTGCCCTCAATTGTTCCCAGCATTAGGCTCTTCTCTAGTGAGTCCTTGCTTCTCATTAGGTGGCCAAAGTATTTGAGTTTCATCTTACATGACTCAGGGAGTAAGTGTACAATAAATCCCTCATGCAGAAATGCTCTGTGTATGTGTGAATATGGACCATGGTTTTATTGTATTTATACAATACAATACAATTGTATACAATTGTATTACAATTGTAATTTATACAATACAATTGTATACAATTTATACAATGTTGTAAGCTGCCCCGAGGCTTCGGCGAATGGGGCAGCATAAAAATGTTTTAATAAATAAATAAATAAATAAATAAATATTGATTGTGTTGTTATGCTTTTATAATGGCTGTTTTTTTATTAATAATTATATTTTGACTTTGTGAACCACCCTCTTGGCTGATGGGTGGTGTAGAAATATAATATAATAGGACATAGGAACACACTACACACCTTATTATGAAAGCTTATGCTACCATTGAACAGATCATCTTTAAGATGCTGGTGTTTGTTTATTTGTGGAATTCAAATACAAGCAATATTCCTGCATATCTTGATTAACTTTTTTTTTTTTTTTTTTGGTATTATCTCAGACTTTTTAATCAGGAGCTTTTTACTGGCATTCATGGTATGGTCTGTATGCATATAGTCCCAAGTTCAATCCTCAGGATCTCTAAGAAGGGGAGATTCTGGACAGAAGTTGCCAGTCAGTGTTGACATTAGTGGCCATGGTTGGAACTTAGGATAAGGCACCTTCGTATGTTCTTGTTTAGTGCAAATATGGGGAGCCTTTCAGGAAGTAACAAGCCTAATTCAACTGTCACAGAGGCATTCAAAACTAGTTTAAGAGCAAAGCTCTGAGGCTGTAGGCCTGAATGGATAAATCAACAATTCAGAATTTTCTTCCACTTTTGAACTTTCATCGCCTCAACTTCTTGTATAATCTCAAGAAATGGGTGAACCTCAGCATTTCATTGTATGGTTACATAACCTGTTTCATGGACAAGAAACTACTCTGAGGACAGAATAGGAAAAGAATGAAATAGTTTTCTATAGGCAGTTCCCTATCTGTACTCAGAACATAAGGATTAGGATCAGAAGAAGGAGTGAAAAAGAGACATCAATAATTTATGATATGCATATGATCCCATACTACTGGCAGAAAGCAGCAATGAATTGAAACAATTCCTAATGAAAGTGAAAAAAGAAAGTGCAGAAGCGGAACTGAAGCTGAACATCAAGGGGAAAAAATCATGACTTCAGAAGAATCACACCACTTTAATGTCAACAATGAAGAAACTTAGATTGTGAAAGATTTTACATACCTTGGCTCAGTCTTCAATTTGAAGTAGACTGAAGCCAAGAAATTTGAAATGACTGAGACTCGGGAGGGTAGCAATGGAGGAAATATAAAAGACAATCAAGTCTAAGGATGTTTCACCGGAAACCAAGGCTGAGCTCATCTATACTATTGTATGCCTATTAACAATGAATGAGTGTGAAAGCTGGACACTGAAGAAAGCAGACAGGAAGAGAATCGATGCATTCAAAATTGGTACCAGGGGAGAGGTTTACAAATACCCTGGATCAACAGACAGCTGAACCGATGGGTCCTAGATCAAATCAGGGAAGAACTTTTCCTAGAAGCAAAAATCTCAGAACTGAAGCTGTCATACTTCAGATACATCATGAGAAGGCCAGATTCCCTGGAGAAGACAATCATGCTGGGGAAAGCCAAAGGCAGAAGAACAAAAGAAAGACCAAATAAGAGAGGAATTGACCCCATAAAAGAAGCCACAGTCTCGGATTTACAAGAGCTAAGCAGGACTGTCAAGCCCAAGACATTTTGGAGAACATTCAATCATAGCCTTGCTAAAAGTTGTAGATGACTCGACACCACATAACAACCACTTTTTTCTGAAGATGGGAAGTTTCCAAGATTTGGTAAATTCTTCTCAAGTGCAGTTATCAGCCATCTTTGTATATAAAACTCCCACTTCTGTATCCTAAAAAACTACAGAGACGTCACCTCTAATTGCAATGGTCTGTGTACCATTTTATTACTTCACAGTAATAGTTAAGTCAAGTCACAGCTAATGTCTTCATACAGACTGTGTGAGCAACTGCATGCATAAATGCATGGGCAAGACTGTGGTCTGGTATGCCATTCCACACATTTATACAAGTGGTAATTTACTCTTCTACATTTTTACCACAGTTATGTATTCAAAGATAGGCTGGACATGCACATGGTGGGAATGTCGTGAGTGGAGCCGGCTGGTGCCAGAGGTCAGACTAGATGGCCCAGGAGACCCTTCTGACTCGCTCTGTTTCTATGTTTCTATGTAATGTGCAGATTAGGCATGTGCCTGATTCTCCCCCTTCCCCATATAAGTCAGCATTCAAACTTTTGCATTGCCCCAACTGCAGTTGAAACAGCAAGATCTGCATTAAGTGATCCTGTCCATTGTGTGTCTTGGACTAAAACATCCAGTTCATTAGAGAATGAGCTCAGTTCACAGGAGAATAAACCTGGCAGAAAGGAAAAGATAAACAATTTAGGAGAGAAAACTGGTTGGAAAAGGACAATGAACATGTGGTGCTTTCATTGCATGAATCTTCATCTGTAATGATTGCAAGAAAATATTGCAAGAGGCTCTGCTACATTAGAGAAATGTTAAATGGGATAAATGAGATGACAAAAACAGCAAGCCTAAATGAGAGCATGGATGAAATTGGCTGCAGCCAACCACAGAATTATCAATGCTCAGAATCTTCCCCAACTCAAATGTTGTTCTGAGCGAAGGCTAAGCCAATCTGTACAGTGAAATCACAGTAATTAATTTGCATAACTTTTTCTGTATGGAAAACAATTGGTAATGGGGCAAATACACATTAATTAAAAGTTAATGATAATACACTTTCATTTCAACATAGTTTGCCAATTTTCAATAGCAGATGAAAGTAATGGACCCTTTTGGAATGTGGAAAAAATATTTTGAAGGGAAAACCTCCTCTGAAAAGAAATAAAAATCAATACAAATATATTTTTCCTTCTCAGTTTGCTTGATGTAATTTCCCTCCTGAGGCTCATATCAGCATATCTACAGAAGTTTTATTTTGGGACTCTACCATGCTAATTATTATGCACTTATAATGCCTTGAATTTAATGCAGCATTAATTTTTTAAGTGATCTTGTTCAAATGCATTAGGCACCTTAGTTAAGGTGTGGTCATCCCTATTTCCTGTTTAGACATGACATTTGGAGGAAACAGTGCAAAATAGTTACAGCTGCAGGTAAATCCATACATGGATGCCTGGAAATATAAGGGGCATCGAAGTCAACAATTCGATATAAAGGAAATGGGTCTAAGTGCAGAGAAGAGCATGAGGACTGTACCATTTCCATTTTCAGGGGTGACTTATGAAGTCAATCAGCAGATCACGAAGGCAGATTGCTTGGGTCTTCCCCCATTACTGCCCACAGGCTGCCTGGTGTTGCCACCATCATCCCTGTTTGCTCCTCTGATGCTGAGGTCAACCTCCCATAGAGGTTGTGCCATAGAGTTCTACTTTCACAAGTAGATGCTATGCTGCTTTGATGCTATGACATTCACAAGTTGTGTGTCTCCAAATGTCTCTGGCAGATATATTTTCCCTATGACCCTTGAGACTCATATCCCGACTCCTCAGCTGTTTGATCAGAAACATTTTTACTCACTTCTACAAAGGTTGAGTCATCCAAAATGGGATGTCCCCTATCTCTTGTCAGCTTTTCTGAGGAACTTGTTTTAAAGTTGCTCTTCCACCATTTTGATGAAGTCTCAGCACCTGCTTACATTTCAGTTTAAGTGGAACCCCTTCCTTTTGGTACAAATCTGATTTGTCCTGAAAAGTGAGGATTTCATATTGGAATGTTCCCAAGCGTTATAATTTATCGGCTTGCAGAACATCAACAAGCTATAGGAAAGGTTTCATTAACCTTGTCTGCTGTCTAGTAGTTCATACATGAGAAGGTCTTGAAAAGTTCTTGACCTGACCTACTTTCGTTTGTTTTGTTCTGTTCTGTTCCATTCCTCTCCGTATCTTTGTTTTGTGTTGTTTGTCTGTTCTGTTTTCGTTTGCTTTCATTTTGCTTTCCTGGTTTCCTGATTTTCGTGGTCTGGCCAAGAATTTGGCACCCCCCTACCCCCTCACACACATATAGAGAGAGTATTTCTATTGCAGGTTTCAACTAGTGGCTATTCTTAATGAGAATGTTTGTTTAATGTATTTGGTTGACTATTCTTTTTATAAAGTTTGCACTGATGTAACAACAGTCAGCTACCTTGAGTGCCATTTTCTTAGGAAAAAAGCAGGGGGTTAGATGTTTTAGATTACAACTTCCATCACTCCAGCAGGCATGGTCAATGATCAGGGAGTATGGGAGTTACAGTCAAAAATAAGGCATCACATAGCTTACTCTTGTTCTAGAAGAACTGCTTGGAAGCCTTGGTTTAATGTACTTAACCCATCTTGGAAGTTCTCTACCATCACTAATGGAAAAGAGCAAATGGGAAAGGGCAGCAAAGTCATAAGGTGTCAAAGATGAATGCTGAGAAAACTGCTTTGACTTGTGTGTAAGCAGGTATATGTGTAGATTCTTATATGGAAATTCTTACCAAAACACCTGGTGAAATCTACTAGCTTAGTTTTATTGTAGTTTTTTAAAACAAAAGATTAGACAAATAGAGGCCAGTTTGGTAATGGATAAGATCCAAATTCAAAGCTGTTTACTTTGGTTTTATGGTTGTTTTTCCAAAGTTTTTATTGTTCTATGATTCATAGATATGCCACAGCAGGTAAGGATGTTAAGACAATAAAATACAACAAGCAATATATAATTGCTAAAATATAACATATCCAAGAAAGCCAATAAGAATCAGTAGAGAGAAACCTACACAGCGGAGATCAGTCATATTCTTTGAGCACTTATTCATGCCCCTGCACACAGGTTGTAGTTAGCCTGGAGCTGAAATGCTGCCCAAGTTGGTGCTGTGTATCCCTGTTGTGGGAGGGCACTCCAGAGCTGTGGTGCCACCATGGAGAAGGTCCTATCCTTTGTTACTACCTGTCCTACTTCCCTTAGCAGTGAGCAACAACAATGGCTATTAGCCCCACAGGAGGTATATAGCAAGGTCCTTAGCTTCTCCCTTTGCTGAGTCAGTTATCATGCTGTAGCTGCTATTTTTCAACCTAAAAGAGATGCTGTAGTCACCCTGAAGTGCTCTTCTTTTTAAAAGTATTATTAGTATTACCATTTTGACCCATCAGAATAACCTATGAAGAGAGGATGACTTTGATCGCAATAGGTGTGCTTTGCCTTTGCGCATTCTCTGGAAAAATAAACAACAGCAGCAACAACAAGCTGCATCATGGAACCACCTGATATAATCACCAGACTGGCACTGTTGATATTCCTAAGTAAGGTAGAGGACTAAGCATCATGTCTGTGTAACACACACTGACCTTCATTTTCATCCTCTTTCTAGCACCCTGAGAAAGAAGTGTGAGGCTGAATGATTTATGCTCCAGCTCTGTGAGCATGTATAGCTTTGCAAGGTAAAACACACAATTAATATCCTTCTTTGATATCTTAGCGTGATTCTGTAAGATGTGCACAATTATGGAGCATCATAAACTATCTTGTCACATTAATCAGTCAGGCAAGGTTGTGTGTTGTTGACGAGATGAAAAGTGCTTTCTTATTGCATATGCTGACACTCTGAAACATCATAAATTGATTTTATATTTGGGCTGGCTTTATCCATATCTGTATCCATTTATTTCTCACAACCCCCACCCGAACAAATTAGTTGAGCTCCCCCAAGTCTGTTGGCATTCGCTAGACATTTTAATTAAATGGAAGAGGACAATTTTAAATTGTTACCTTGATCCTCAAAGTAGACCCATGACAGTAAATGTGTGACACTTGTCAAATGTAGAAGTCACCTGTTCAGTTCCCTCTCACCCTCTATAATGTCCAGAAGAACTTACCTCTTCTGATTTGGCAACGTTCTGCATTTTCTTAGCCCCAGCCCTGTATCAATGGCAATCAATGATGGGAGTGAGAAACATGAAATGTTGACATGCAAAAATTACAGAGCAGAAGGCCATCCTGCTTGCTGTTTCTGATTTGATGGCTCTGTATAAGACATTTCAGTGCCATTCTTATAACTAGGATGTGCAAGGAATCAGACTTGGGAGGGAAATCAATGCCCTGGCTTTTGCCTTCCTGGACTCCGAGCGGCTTTGCAGCAGCCCTGAGCCCAAGTTCCTAGTGAGCACTCCCCGTGTTTGTGCTGCACACGCCATGTCCTTCTTCTCTGCCTTGCACTGCCACCACCAGCTGCACAGGGTGGAAAAGAAGGTTGGTTGCTGGGTATGGCTCCTGGGGTGCCCTTTGCAGTACCCCTTTTTTCCACCTGGTGTGCTGGTAGCAGCAGCAGAGGGTAGAGAAGTTTGGTCGCTGGGATTGATGCTTGGTGTGTCTACTCACAGCGCCCCTCTGCCACATCCTGCAGCCACTCTTTCTGCTGCAACTGATGGGAAAATTTGCTGGCTATGCAACCAGGGGGTTGCACTTGGCTTGCTTTGCGGGACTGGCTGAGCACAGAGGATGTCTGTGGGTGCTAGGGAGATGGATTCTGAAAGGTTGGTCAAAACCCTACTTAGGTACCTGAATGGTGAAAGGCAAGTCCAGAGGGCTGGCTCTCAGTGACTGTGAGGCCCATGCCCCTGGATATGGGACCATGCCTTTCAGACCATACCTTTGGGAGTGGGAACCCAACCTTCTTCCTTGCCTGGGCAAAGTGTCTCACCCAGAAAGTTGGCCAGTTGTTCACCAAGATTACCATAATCCTGTACTTTACAGTTGCATGTCCTGGGTTAACTAAAAATGCCCTGATCGTACCCAAGCTCTGTCTTTCCTTCCTTCCTTCCTTCCTTCCTTCCTTCCTTCCTTCCTTCCTTCCTTCCATTCCCTCCACATGTATTAAAGTGGTGAACCTAAATAACATGGGCATAAAGGAGTCATGCATAAAAGAATGACAGCGTGATAAAATTAATCAAGAATAAAGCCACAGGATTGACTGTATGCTGGCTGGATCACACTTCTTTGAAAGCCTCTTATCCATAAAGGGAAGAGTTTTAAGAAGATACGTTAATGTTATAAAAGTGGGGGATTGCTAATATCAGTTGGTAAAGCATTCCATAGGATGGGTGCTGCAACACAAAAAACTCTGTTACAAATGCTCCTGAGGCAAATCCCCACCCTCCCTCTAATGATAGCAGAAATTAGGCAGACATGTGGAGTGAGGGGGTCCTTAAGGTCATCTCATCCCAGGTTGTACAGGGCTTCATGCATTAGCAGCAACCTCTGTGTCTTTTTGGCAGCCAGCACAGTTCCTTTAGCAAGAGTGTAGTTTGCTGTTCAAAGGATACAGCCTTGGCATTGCATTCTGCACCAACCACAGCATCTGGATGAAGCCCAAAGGGAGCCCCACAGATAATGCATTCCAATGATTTGATGTTGAGGTTACTGATGAGTGAATCACTGTGGCTAAGTTATCACAGTCCACAGGCTGGAGTCTGAGTACCATCCATAGTTGGCAGAAGGTACTCTTCATGACTGAAGCCTCCACATCTTCAAGTGACAAAGCTGAATCTAGGCTTATCCCAAAACTATGTAGCTGTTCCTTCAGGGAAATATAACTGTTTCCTAAACAGGCCACTGACCAACTTCTCAGACCTGTGAATCCCCTCCTCCCCAGTGCTTCCGTGTTGCCAGGATTCAAGCTCACTTGATTGTCCCTCTTTGAGTCCACCACTCAAACCACGTAGACTGTTTGCTGGTTTCTTCATTGCTTTCTTATGACATTCTGACTGTGGATAATTTCTAAATATCAATGTCACTATGTTTACCTTCAAGTTCATTTTAGTGAAGATGAAGAGAACGTTATTTAATGCATCGTTTATCACTAAATCTATCTATTTACAGTCACAACATGTACACTCGAAAAAGGCACAAGTTTCTGAAAATGCACACTTTTTAAATATTCTGTGCTTTAGTTTATGGGGGAAAGTGGCACCACTTTGTCTGAACAATTTTCACATTTTATAGGTGTTCATTTTGTACTCCCCCGCTCCACATTTGTGAACAGTGCAAATCAAGGAGTGAAGAACAGTGCACTGATAAAACTGTGAAATAAATCAGGGTGGAGAAAAGTAACTTTTTGAGACCTTCAATGAGCTTTAGGGTTGAGATTTGAGCCAAGGTCTCCCTGGACAAAGTCCAGTATTCTAGCCAGTGTGACTTGTAGGATATATCTAAAACTCATGGGACAAAGCACCAGTGCTGAGAATGAAAGAGGTAGGTGTTCTTGGCATGAGTGTCAGGGAGATGAGGACACTTCAGATGGGGAGGATGAGCCCTGGGTAATGCCACTCCCAGATGCCAAGATGGAAGAGGCAGAAGGGCTTATCTCAAGGCTGCCTTCTCCAGCGGTTCAGGTGGGCCCTGAGAATGGCCACAGCCTGCAACTGCTGGGAGGGGGTATAGGACAGGAGCCTCAGGTGACACAAAAGCCCGGTGTGACCCATGATTATGGATTTCATTTTTATACAGCCCATAGCCAAAGCTCTCTGGGTGGTTTAAAACCAAGTATAAAAACAAATCTGAAGCTCAAATACTTTGCCACCAAATGAGAAGGAAGGACTAATTGGAAAAGACCCTGATGATGGTAAAGAGTGAAGGCAAAAGGAGAAGGGGATGGCAGAGGATGAGGTGGCTGGATGGGACCACTGAACATAAATTGGGGTGAACTCCAGGAAGCAGTGGAGGGCAGGAAGGCCTGACAAACTGTGGTCCATGGGGACATGCAGAGTTGGGCATGAGTTTGCTACTGAATAATAACAACAGCTGCAAAACAATAAAATACAATAGATTAAAGCATTAACAAGAATTTAAAAAATATTAATTGATCCCATGATGGGGCATCAGGAGAGAAGGGCTTCTCTACAGCTAGAGGATCATCCACCTCCAGAAGGGCCTCCCAGAGCAGTGGGGCCCATGGTTACTCAAACAGAGGGTTCTTGGAAGTAGTTTTTGGTTTGGTTGCAATAAGCCTCTCTGTTCATGCTCAGAAATTTTCTCTGCTGGGTGTGGTTTTCTGGATGTACATTGGAGAATAAAGAGCTTCTGCCAAAGAACAATCTATTCTGAAATGTGAAACGGGGAACCAAGCTCCCAACAACTGCTGACTTGCAATTTAATTTAATATCTATGTTCCACATACCAGAGGATATTTGAGGGACATATACAAATCTGCTCTCTTGCTTTACACAGATATTCATATATGTTTGCATGTTTTTAGCACAACCTTTATCCAAACCATTGTGGTCAGTTACAAACATATGTGGTGCTTGGAAGCTTCATGAAAAATAAAGTAGTGTGTGAAAATCAGATTAAGATGTTTACCTGCATAATAGAAATGAAATTTCTCTCTCTTTTTGAACTGGAAATTGGTTCAGGCTTGAACCAGAGGTTACATGCAGCCTCCCCCTTCCTTCAGTGCTTTGATGTGGAGTTGTGATGTGAGTTCCTTAAAATGTGTGCTCAGCCTAACAGTTTTAAAGTATCTTCAAAGAAGGAATGTGATGGTGCTCTTCTGTAGTCAGTAGAAGCGTGGGTGTTCTTGAGATCTGCAAGTGAAAAATGCAACCAATATGGTATTGGATGTACAGTAGGTCAGGTCAGTTCTTTCATGTCATCCATCACTTAGGACTATCATATTTCTTTCTCCACTGAATGATGAAGTACTAAGGCAACTATTGATACATATATTGTTTAATCAAAGACCTTTTCCAAAGATGTTTTCAGATAGAGCAATAATGTGGGAAATATGTAATGTATGTGAACTAACTTTTCAGAAATTCAAAGGACAATATCTGACCCAAAGGCAAACAGTACATGCAAATCAATACTAAATAGACCTCTTTCACATTTTTAGAATATTAGAATAAATTAAAATAATTTTTATGAGTTTGCCTGCTAGGTACTCCCACTATTTATTGTGCATTTTCATCCTTGTCTTTTCCTCTAAATGTTTCCTTTGGAATCCCAGAGAGAGAGAGAGGGAGGGAGAGAGGGAGGGTTTGTTGCCTACTCCTGGAAAGGAGGCCATGGGGTGACATCATCCAAGCCCATGTCAGATACGTACTTAGGCTCAGTGTTGTAGTGGGACATTAATAAGTAGTGGGATGGTTTGAGTTCATCACACAAGAAGTGGATGGCAAGCTACTAGTGTGACATGGGCACTTCACATTGATTTACACCCATGCAAGTACCCAATTCAAGCATTCTGCCCCTTTTTTCTTTGAGAGGGAGAGATTGACACAGAAACACACACTCAGAGAGAGAGAGAGAGAGAGAGAGAGAGAGAGAGAGAGAGAGAGAGAGAAAGAGAGAGAGAGCACATGCATATGGATCAGGTATTTGCATGCACATGATCACAGGATGTTATCTGTATCATGAAGAAGTGTGTGCCAGTTCATTTGAGGCTCTTTATCACCCACATGAGTAAACCTGAATGGAGAGGCATGGGTTTGACAGCCATTGTTTTTCTTTTTGGGGGCCTGGTTCTAGATCTTTACTTCATCCCTTTCTCTACACAGTGCCAAATGCAGGATTGTGGTGATCTCCCAGCAAGGTACCCTCAGAATTCTGGCATGCTGCAGTTGGGTGCGGTATGGCAATGGTACTGGTCAGTGAGCTGTTTGTCAGTTTGGAGCAGGGTAGAGGGCACAAACCAAAGCCTTACTTGCCTATTCTTTACAGTTGTCTCTGCCATGGCACTGGTTAGCAAGACCAAGCTAAGGTTACTTTCTGAAGGACTGGTAACCCCTGATGGGGTGGGGAATGATTTCGTAAGGCTGTTCCAATTTGTAAGTCTAAAGAAAGAAGCAGCTAAGCATAAATCCTTGCATGCATCTAAAAATGAAGAAAACAGTCCTTGTACATATATAAAAAATGACATTTGCACATTGGAATGCGCAGCAATTCTTAGTAGGCCGTAGTCAAAAGTTACACAAACTCTTGGAATCTCTGCTATGATCTTTTGTATTGGAGGAGAAGAGTTTGAACCAGTGTTTGCCTTAGACTTTGCTTGTTTTGAGGTGAGTTCCCCACTTCTTCCTCTTGCTTATGGAGTTTTAATTTGTTTGCCAGTGACATAGATGCATCGTTCCATTTTCTTTGTGGGCAGTGAAAGATCATAGCACATTCTGGAAACTGCAGGACAATCTATGATTTTTCAGGGATAAATTCCAACAGAGGTGTACTAGGATCACTATAATCAAAACAAAGTCAAAGAAAGGTACAGTTGGAGTCCTACTTTTGAAAGTTAAGTATGGTTTAATTTTGCAGTAATTTTTATGTGACTGAAAGAGAAAAGAGAGAAGGGAGAAAGAGTAAGAGAGAGCAAGAAGTAAAGGGTACTGCATTATGTAAGGATGGTATATACTTTCTTCTGTCTGCCAAGGAGACATCTGCCAAAATATTTAATAAATGTTCTATTTCGAGGACATATACTCTGTGCATATGGGTTAGAGTAATCTGCAAGCTCCATTAAGGAGTACATTTTGCTATTTTGAAATACATGGAGGGAAAATTTAGCCCAGACTTTTGATCTCATAGTCGCAAGCAAAGTTTCAAGCCAACTGCAGTTCCTTAAAGGTGATAACAGGAGTTTTTATTAAAAAGAAGCAAGCAAACAAAAGACATCCCTCCTCAAACCCACCCTCTTCCATCTCAACACTTTATCATTGCCATTTCCAAATCTTTACTTAATTTACTTGTCTTAATTGCACATGGCATTATAAAATTGCACTTTCCCCATTCTGCTTACACCTGCCATCCCTAATGTATTACCATGTGTGAGATTTATGAGAGCAGCACATGAGGCCTGTCATGGTTAATCACATTTGTAACCTTTCAGGTGTGTGACAGCACAGTTCCAGCTGGGAAGCACACGATGCAATATTTTGATCACTGAGCATATTTCTAAAATAACTGTACTTTAAGTTTGGGGCAGATTTCCTGATAACAGGCAGCACACTTGAAGGTAATTAGAGTCTCATTCCATAGCAAAGAATGATTATTTATTTATTTATTTATTATTTAAACCATTTCTATGCCTCCCCATTCGCAAAAAGCCCCGGGGCGGCTTACAACAACAATAATTAGACTTAAAAAAAACCCAGACACATCTCGGCACGTACGTAAAAACCCAATAAATACAGTCAATAAATTAACAGTTAAAATAACTTTTAAATAAAAATAACTAAAATCCTGCATATAGATAAGCTGTGCATTCCCAATTTTATCATGTCGAGCACATAAAATGAACTGTGATTTTATTTGGGAAGACACTCTTTCAGAAGTTTGAAGAAGAGTTAATATTTTAGGTGCAAAATATGAAATGGTAGAACAAATTGTCATCTAATTCAGTAAAACAGGTAGAAGGGGGATGTGTCCTTTCACTATATTAAGGAATGTTGACCTTATATAGCAATACCGCCGATTAAAAATAATGAGAAAGTTAAGAAGAGATTTTCAGTAGAAGATCCTAAGTTGTTTAAAATGCTTAGAAATGTATTAGAGCACATAGCATATCTAATTTACAAATTCAAACCATTTAAGCACATTTGAGAATGGATGATCTAATGGTTTAATTTGTCAATTTAGAATTAATTCCAAATTTGAATCAAAGAAAGAATAAACAGAAGTTGGACAAATCCACTGGTTATTGCATAGTCACTTGATTGATATAACTCCCAAGAAAGGGGTGTTGAAGCAACTGCTACAATTCTTTCTTTGATTTTCCAGGCTAATTTTCAGAAAGGCATCTTCTTGTCATGAAAGCCAGTATGGTGTAAGAGCCAGTGAGGTGTCATAGTTAAGAACCCAGGACTGGGACTCAGGCAATCTGGGTTCTAGTTCCTCTTCTGCCATGGAGCCAACTGGGTGACTTTGGACCTGTACAGACTCTCAGCCTGACTTACCTCACAGGGTTGTTGTTGTGGGGATAAGTTTGAGAGCAGGAGGAAGAAAAGAATGATGAAAGTTGCTCTGAGTTCTTTAAAAAAGAAAATGGCAGGATATAAATCTAACAGAAAGTAAATAAGGTTTTGCCATGCTAAGTGTTGATAGTTGTAGGGAGGGGATTATTAGTTTGTTCACTACTTATTAGTGTCCAGTCTTTATTTATAGATGATTCTTAAAACATACACACACACACACACACACACACACACACAGAGGCAAGATAATGACAGCGGATTAGATTGTTACAAAATATAGAGAACATCCTGTTAGAATACACTGCACCCTATAAAACAATTCTATCTTTTTTGGGATAAATGCAGCACTTCCAAACAAGACAGATATGTTTACCAGCATGACCAGGGTTCCTTTGTACATATCTTTACATCTCTCTCAATGCATTGTAGAATCAAGGTAGATTATTATATGAATAGTTGTTAGTGAAATGTTTTTGTTGGTTCTGCACAGTTATGCAATGGAGTCACTCTTCTAAAGTCTTAAGCAGAATGACACTGGACTTCACCAGGGCTGAGATTCTGTCCTGCACCAAAATGTCCTATCTTCTGTCAAACCTTGTATGTATCAGGAAATTGTTGTTCCAAGAGCAGCCAGAACTGCCATAAAACAATGCCTCACACTTCCATCCTGAACAGATGCTTAAGCAAGATACCATTTCCAGTCATACTTACTGAAAGCAAGAGGTCTTGCAATACTGGCAAGGGCACACTGCTTCTGTCCAGTTCCATGTGTAGATCATCCCCCGAGGTGATTAGATCAATGTCTAACCCATAACCTAGCCTGAAGCCAGACAGATGGATTTCGAGAATTCACCTCAGAAATCCCTAGAGCGGAGAAGTCAGCATATACTTTAGCTCCTTGCACAAGAACAAAATATTGGAGACTGCTTGGAAATTATCCAATATTACTAGGGTCCAGGAGGCTATTTTGAGGACAGGTCATATCCCCACTTCCTTTAGGCATGGCAGAATCACACCTTGCCATTAAAAAAAATGGGTTCACCACTACCCATTCCCAATGAGCATCTTTTCCATCTCCTGATGGACATGAACTGCTTTATAAGTCATACTACTGGACTTCCTATTTAGCCGAATGCTGTCTATTCCAATTGGCAGTGACATTCAGTTGAACTTTCATTCATGGTTTCGTCTTTTGCAATTGGACCAGTAGGAGAAGTTGCAGAACCCTTGGAGGCACTTTGTGACATGCCTGCAAGACATAGACAAGAACTCCAATAGGAATATTCATATAGGCAATAATTAGAAAAGGATAAAAACTAAAACTGCCAGTATACAAATCTATGGTGCAAGCACACTCAGAATACTTTCTGTAGTTCTGGTCATTGCAACCTGTAAAAGATACTGTTGAGTTGGAAAATGTGTAGAACCAGAACAATAAAGGTGCCAGGGAAGTCACAATGCTTGGGGCTTAGAAAACAGGCAAATAATTGGGAAACACCATAGACATGTATGAGCTTATGTTACATGGAAAGGGGATAAAGAGAAGTTGGTCTTTGTTTCTCAAAATACTCAGAGCCGAACTCATTCTATGAAGCTGAATGGTGGGATAAGCATCCCTGAGAAAAGACAGTGTTTCTTTACAAGGCACAAAGTTGGAAGTATGGCATTCACTACCACAGAATTTAGTGATGGCCACCAACTTGCATGGCTTTAAAAGAGATATTGAAGACATTCATGGAGCAGAAGCTGATCAATGGCTACCAGTGTGTTGACTATATATCGCCTACAGTATTGTGGCAATACCTCTTGAGTCCAGTTGGTATGAACAGGGTTGGAAGGGACCTATTGCACTCATGTCCTGCTCCTGGCATCTGGCTGGTCACTGTGCAAACAGATTCCTAGTCTACACAGGTTGTTTTCCTCCTGTTCCTTTCTCCTTCTTCTCCCTTGCCTCATGGGCTGACATGATTCCTTCTAGGAGACTTTGGAATTAGACCAAGGGCTGAGGGTGTCCACAACTTGCACTCAACTATGGTTTCAACACAGCATGCAGAAGGTTCCAGATATGTGTGGGTATGCACTTTGGATGTGTCTGGGTGTATGTGTGCAACAAAGAGGGAGAAAGTGTGTCAATGTTCAAGAAAGGGAAAAAAAAGAAAGAGAGAAAGAAAATCCAACGAAATATGTCCAAATGGAGAAATGCACATGCATGCATACATGCAAGCACACACAATGGATTTAGCTCAGCAAATTCCTCACACAAAGCTGCATGTCCATCCTGTAGTAATATTTGCTTCCCAGTTCCTTTTCAGAAGTTCTTAAAAACCAAACCCTTCTTCCTATCCTTTATCACCTGGAACCTATACGCTGGAGTGAAGGGTTGTATAGAACAGCCAGGAATGCAGGGTTTTTTCTTTTTCCATTTTAAATGAAATAATATGCTTTTATCATTCTGCTCACTCAGTACTCTGTTAGCCATCTTTCTTGCCTCTTTTTTTCCATTGTGGAGGAAGAATGATGGTTTTGCTAAGGAAAATCAAGGTGGGAGACAGAGAGATTCAGAAAGTACTAAGGAAAAAAGAAAACCTTTTTCCTTCAGAAATTCATACACTCTTCAACTCTTTCCTGTTAAGTTTTCTACTAGCTTCCTCTGAAACTTCTGTGAAAAGTGCTACTGGATTGACCTTATGCGTACTCTATAAAGACACCACTTAACCCCAAGGGAAAAAGTTGGATTCCCCCATCCTGGTGGCAGGGAAACTCAATATTGCCCATTATGAGGAAGGTCAAATGCAAAACCTCAGCATGAGGACAAACCTGAAGTCATTGTGCTGGTTAGGCTATTGTTTCTTTCTTTATTATACAGTTATTTCTGACTGAAATCACAGTATAAGGTACAAACTGTATCCTTAGAAAAAAAAGGAAGAGTCTGGGACTGGAAGTTAATGCTTCAATGAAAAATGTTGTGGTCTCCAACTCAGGAGAATGACTGTTAGTTTTAGCAAAATTAGATCCAGTTGCATTCTGAATAAAATGAACTTTCAGCACAGCTATACCCAAAATCTTAGTTTCGTGTTGATAAATCATCCTATATGTTATACAGATATAAAACATGTCTATACACAGTATTCTGTTGTTGTGAACTTCTCAGAGAGCTTCAGCTACTGGACAGTACAGAATTATACTTAATTCTAGACTAATCCACCAGATGCTGCTGTTGTTGCTACTGCTGCTGATTTTTCCACATCACCCCAAAACAAATGAGGACTTGTGACACATTCTGTATAACAGGACAAATGGATCTGATAAAATATGCACATTGCAAAGTGCACAAAGACAAATGTGTACAAACACACTTTAATGAATGGCTGGATGTGTAAAGTGTATATAATCAGCCTTGTTGTAGAATATACAATTGGATCTATGTGTGTGTATAAATACTGAGTCACTAGTTGAGTCACATACTGAGTGTTCCTATGGCCCTTGGATGGGGGCAGGGGATAGGATATCTAAGAGCTTATGAAACAAGCACTGCTGGATCTGGTTGATGTTTGGATAGAAGACTTCTGGAGGATACCACCTTGAGTTCTATGATAGGATATACATCTGCTAAGACAAATAAACACCCATGTCATTGTGAATCAATGTAATACTGTATTGCTGCGCTGTTGGCTGAACTTCATCAGTTATGAAGTTCCTGCAAAAGAGATCCATTTGTGTCCCTCATATTAAATACCACATTGCATTAAGGACCACACTGAAATATTGCACTATTTCAGTGCTACCAGGGAAGTATGGAGTTTCCAACCTCATGCTATCCTTGTAAGGCAAATATAGGGGCAGAATGAACCAGTGAGGAAGAAACCGTGGATGGAAAGGGTGCTTAATCCTTTCCTTTTCCATCAATTTGCCAAGAACCTCTTTGTGTGGTGGTGAAGGACTGCATCAGGTGTTATTTTATGTGAGTGGTAGATGCTGGAGATACACCTGTCCTCTTCTGTACATGGAGGGTCATTGTCTGGGTATGTTCTTGCAAAAGTGACCCATCTGTTTCCCTCATATTAACCAGACATATGACCTGATCCTCAGCTTTTAAAATACCAATGCCTACTAACTTGATCAAATTGTATCAGTGTGGCTTATGAATTGTGATCTCAGTATGACTCTGGGAAGACAACAACTGCACATCTGAAGATCCCTCCAGGCACCCCTTCAGTTCTTGCTTTAGGGTGTCTGTTCATGAGTGGCTCACAAAGGCAGAAAAGGAGATTGGGATTGGGCCCTGGCTTGTGTTGACGTGGATCATCTCCTTCTTCAGACCATCCTTCCCAAGGATTAATATCTTTCCTTAACTAATAAATGCTTTCAGAACACTCAGTTCTATCAGTTTCAAATGACAAGCTATTCTCTTATGGAAAGATGTGGCCCGGCTATGTTTGAAATATAGTTTTCAGCTTTCAGATACGGAAGTCAAGGAAACACTTAAAATCAAGGACAAATGATAAAATCAGCGTGGTTACTGGGAAGAGGTAAGCTGTAAAGGGAATGACAGCTGTAAAGCAAGTTGGTCACAGGCAGAATTTATAAACAAAGAGCAGATCCTAACTGATATCATGAAGGACAGAATTTCCCCGTCTTGTTAGAGAAATATGGGGTTTCTATCCCTGTATTTCCCTTGTACAGCAAATGTGGAGGCTGTGAAGGAAGACTGGCAAGAATGGGGAGGGGACTGTTTAATTCTTCTTTTTCCCATTGATATTTTCCATCAAATTCTCCTCCCACCACCAAAGTTTCAATGCATTTTTTTATCCAGCCAGAATGTGAATGCAGTAACAGCTCAGTTTAGGAAGATAGCTCTTGGGGGTGTTTGCACAGGATAGTTGGTGGGTACAGGGGAGGTTAAACAATTCCTTCTGTTGATCCTGCCCTTCAGTTATCTATGTTTGATCACAGATTCAGGCTGTTTCAGCAGACTTGGGTTTAGAAGCACACAGGTGCTGAGAAAACAGATAAAAGTAAAAAGCAGCAGCAGGGAGCCATGGGGAACCAACCTGGACCATTTCAGAGGTGGACATTTCACCCTCAGAAATGACAGAGGCATACATTCCTGTGCATAGAAAATGAATAGGTTTGGGAGACCATGGCCTAGAAATCAAGGTTTTTCAGTGTCTGTGTCTTGTTGATCATTTAATTTTTGAAGGAAAAGTTGCTGCTGTACGAAGCAGCTTTCAGTCATGTGCACCAGACCTGCAGTCCAGAACAGATTCAGCACTGAACCTGGATGCCCAGGTTTTTGCTGTGGCCAGGAGAATATTTGCACAGCTGAGGTTCATGTGGCAACTGGGCCCATTCCTACTCATGCATGCCTTTGTTTATTATTTTTTTATTTATTTATGAAATTTGTATGCTGTCCAATTACTAATGTCTCTGAATGGCTAACAGCATAAATAAATTGACGACCCTCTCTGGCTGCAAATACAATAATAAAATTCAATATTAAAACATATTAAGATATTGATTAAATAAAAAGGTCTTAACCTGGTGCTGAAAAACATATAATGACGGCACCAGGCAGACGTCTCTGGGGAGCGCATTCCATAGTCATTGCTTTCTGCTTGGATTAAATGTAAAGCACTTTGTGTGAAACAAGCACTGCAAAGCCTTTAGAAATATTAGCCAGTCTAAGGAACATCTCCAGATGTGTCTGGGGCCAGTAACAAAGAGCTTGGGACTTCCTCGCTCATTGGGTATTGGCCTCTTTCTGGTCACAATTCAAAATACTGACTTATGAATCCCTGAACGACTTGGGTCCAGATCCTATGCCAAAAGTGCCTTAATGGTTTTAAAATATTTGAAGGACACCCTGCTGCCATCAAAGACAATTGGATGGGGACGGAAGAAGGGCTGCTAAAAATGTTTGAGCTTCCTGCCAAAGCAGGTTAGGTTGATCCTTTTTTGCTGTCCTTTGTATGGAAGGCAAAGAGAATTTTATTCAGATTGGACTTTGACACGTCAACCATCCATTGCTAAAAGGCAGTTTAACTGGTTTTTTCCCTATCAAATTTAATTCTATTTCTTTCATTGTTGTGTTTTAATTGTATTTGGGGGATATATTTTAATGTTATATTTTATTAAGTTTCTGGTTTTAATCTGCACATTATTAATCATCATGATGGCACTTTTGGAAGAAAGGTGGTATATAGAACAAGTAAGGTACAGTCTAGATGAACGTTAACTACCTCAGTATCAAAATTCATAATTTGAGGTGCCAGCACCAGCACGTGGTCCAATTGCCAGGGAAACACTTTTTCCTGTTTCTTAGCCTTTCATTTTTATATATATTTGAAAGCCTGTGGACCATCTTGCCACAATAACCTAGAGTTCCCCAGAGGGATGCTTTTCTACTGCTATCAATTCCCTCAGAATACTTTAACATCATATATAGCAGGCTTAGGTGTGATGTGGATCCCAAGGTTTTGTATATGATGGACTCCTGGTGCACACACACACAGCTCTGAAATATGTTTAAACTGCTCAGACAGCTTTGGCTATTGGACAGAATAGAAATTAAGTAAATAGATTGATAACTAATGCTTGTCCAAGATTTCAAGAGACACTAGTGCTCTTGAAGCATAAACACTACACAGCTTTTTAAGTCAGACCAAACTCCCTAAGTCTTGCCTTGCCCAAATTTACTCACAATCAAGTCCAGCTTTAGATACAATTTCCTTTGATGCCAAAGTGCTCATATTGCACTATTAGATACTTTGGCAGTTTATCTGCTCTTAAGGCTTGCTAAGGTAACCTTCTTCTGACATTTTCAGAGGTGACAGAAAACTTTTCCAAAACACAAAACATAAGCATTTATCTACCCAGTGGGTGGGTTTGCAGGAGATGCCAAGCCACAGTGGGTTTTTACCACTGTTGGCCTGTCATGCCGTCCAAAGCCAGTCATGTGATTTCAGCTTTGTGGGAATTCACCCCTGCCTCTCTGCAGCATGCTGTAGCTAGGTACGCTGTAGCTAGGCACGCCACGCCAGCCAATAGCATTGCTGAGTCATTAGGTCACGTTGTGTTACGCATCAGCCTATAGTATTGTAATTTACCAGCCAATAGTATTGCAACTTACTCAGCTAATAGCATTGTACTTCACCTGTGTAACCATATAAGGCTTGTGACCATATATAGCAATAAGTACGCTTCCTGTTTCCTGCGCCTGCGCATAAGCAATCAGTAAGCATTTTGAATCCTGCGCTTGCGCACAATGATTAGGGAGTTGGCTGATTAACTCGATGGCGATTGGTGTAGGCAAATACAAATGTAACAATCTGTGAATTAATAAAAAGGGGCTGCCGGTGGTGAGGAAGGAGGACATCTTTAGGAGGACATCTTTAAGAGGACATTTTAGGAAGAATTCCTAAAGAAGAACTTCTTTGTTCTCCGGAGTACTCAACCGAGCATGCTTTGAAACTTTATCTCTCGTCTGCAGTGTTTTATTTCTCTCTCTGAACTCTCTCGCGCCGATTGTTGGAGCAGGCACTCCGACAAGCTTGGTGTGTTTGGTCCTTCCAAACCACAAATAAGAAGAACAGTCTGTTCTTTGGTTTCTCCATGTTCTGTTGGCTTGTTGTATCATCTGAACCTGGAAAACACAACACAACTGGTACGATGGGCAGAACCAGAGAGCCACTTGACAAAAGCAGTGGTTGCCACTCTTGCCAAACAGCCAGAGAGTGCCACTGACAGCTTCCATTTTATGCAACTGTCCAAGGTGTGCCTAGTTCACCCATTTCTGGCTTTGGAGAACCAGGTGTCCTGGAAAGGAGAAGTGCTGCTTAGCTGATTCCCCTGCCCACTACCCCTCTGACATGGAAGTCTGAGGGAAGCAAGCAGGAGAGAGGAGAGTCAGTCAGATGACTTTCCAGCTACACTATTCAGTTGATTCCCCTCTTGCTCCTGCTTCTCACTTCCCCTTGTGAAAAAGTGGACTGTTTTCTGGGGAAGAGAGCCCAAGAAATCTATTGGATTCCCAGGCCCAATGTGGATTCCTCCACATCCCTAGGACTCACACTCTTGGACTGCATCTTCTAAAATGGGTCTATGTTTCTTGAGAGAATCCATAAAAGGTATGTATGGGTGCAAGCTGATAAATACTGTGAAATATTAACAATAGCAGTGATGGGCAAGACTCGGATCTTGCTGTTTTCTGTTGTAGCAGAGTACTTGATTAATCCTTGCATGTCAGGTTTTGGAAATCAAGCACAGTGAATGGAATGGTGCTACTGTTCTATTTTCAACTGAATGTGTACTCATTAATTCATTATATCCTAATCATATTGTTTCTTATTTTGTGTACCACCTTAAGGGTTATATCCATAAAGACAGCATAAAATAATTTAAAACAAAATTGTAACTAAATTTAGTGGTTCATCTGACTTTTCTGCTACATTTGTTGTTGTTGTTGTCATGTGCCGTCAAGTAATATCTGACTTATGGGAAACCCTCCAAAATGTCCTGTTCATGAGAACCCTGCTCAGCTCTTAAGTCAAGGATGAGGCTTCCTTAATGGGGTTGATCTATCTCATATTTGGTCTTCCTTTTCTTCTTCTGCCTTCAACTTTCCCTAGCATGGTTGTCTTTTCCAGGGACTCTTGCCTTCTCATGATGTGCCCAAGTATGGCAGCCTCAGTTTTGGTAATTTTGCTTCTAGGAAAAGCTCTGCCCTGATTTGATCTAGGATCCACTTGTTTTGTCTTTCTGTAGGTCCAGAGTATTAATAAAGCTCCTCTCCATCCCATTTATGTTTTGAATGCATAGAATTTCCTCCTGTCATCTTTCTTCTCCACACCCATTGCAACTAGGAATACAACAGTATGGATGATCTTGGTAATCTCTTACTCTTGATTAAGGTGTTTGTGTGTGTGTGTGTGTGCGTTAATCAGCTCTTCTGCTTTCATTCTTTTTTAGTCAAAGAAAGTCATGCCCCAGTAGAGAATGTTCAGCAGCTACAAGCTCCTTTGTATTGTTATTTGTTTTCCGTGGACCATTTTGGTAAGAAAGATGAAGACTGGAGTAGATTTGAGTATATTTTACATCAGTTTTGCACCAGTTGCACTTCTGATTAGTACATTTTCAGGATCAAATCAAAGTGCTGGTCTTTACCTTGAAAGCTCTGTTTGGAAATAAGTGATCTAAAGGATCCTGCTCATACATTAAGATCTGCTTAAGAGCTCCTGCTTGTGTGAGTACTGCCATGATTGATTAAGTTGGTCCAAGAGACAGGACCTTCTTGATGATGGCTCAAGTCCAGCAGTACCTTCTGATGGATTTAACCTCTTGCTCTTTCACTGCAGGCATGTAAGCAAGCCCTGGAAAATTTCTCTCTTCTAAACAGCCAAGGCTGTAAATTATTTAGACATGCTTTCTGATGTGCCCACGTATCTACTGTAGATATGTCACTTCTTTTGCCATATCCTGGTTTATGCAGGCATAATCGTGAAAAGCAGCAAATAATTACTCCAAAGCATAGGAACAAAGTTACTCAGTGCAATCTAAAGTATTTCAGAATGTTGACTCATATTGACTCTGGTGAGCGAGATACATTAAAAGTAAAGAACACATGTTGAAAGCATAGTAGAGATACTGCAAATGACAACAAACTTCAATAATTTGAAAAAAAATGCACTGATATGCTTTTGAATCGACTGGAGCCTATAGGGACTTTTCTGCAGGCTAGGATGCTAGGACAACTTTCGAATTACCCATGAAAAAGCTTACCATATGTCAGGACAATATTATTTTCTTAGCTATGGTTTCAGCACCATCTTAAGTCAAACACTTTTAAAAGGTTTTTTACATCTCTGACATGCCACAGCCAATTTGCAAAGTTCTGCTGCTTGTAATAGGGACTCTGATTTCAATGTAGCATGATTCACCAAACCAAGGAACTGTGAAGCTGATAAAACACAAAATCTTACCCTGTTCAGCTACTGAGGTCATTTGGGCATTTGTAAGGTACTGAGAGATACAGATGAAACTGTGGTTTATTTTTGGTGTCTAATATTCTCAATAGTGACAAATTTTATTTTCCTGGGTTCCAAGATCACCGCAGATGGGGACTGCAGCCAAGAAATTAAAAGACCTTTGCTCCTTGGGAGGAAAGCTATGCAAATCTAGACAGCAAACTAAAAAGCAGAGACATCACCCTGCCAACAAAAGTGCGTATAGTCAAGGCTATGCTTTTCCCAGTTGCAATGTATGGCTGTGAAAGCTGGACCATAAGGATGGCTGAGCGCCGAAGAATTGAGGCCTTTGAATTGTGGTGCTGGAGGAAACTCTTGCGAGTCCCTTGGACTGCAAGGTGATCAATCTGGTCAGTCCTAGAGGAGATCAACCCTGACTGCTCTTTAGAAGGTCAGATACTGAAGATGAAACTCAAATACTTTGGCCACCTAAAGAGAAGGAAGGACTCACTAGAGAAGCGCCTAATGCTGGGAACAATTGACAGTAAAAGGAGAAGGGGATGGCAGAGGATAAGGTGGCTAGATAGAGTCAGTGAAGCAGTCGGTGTGAGCTTAAGTGGACTCCAGGTGATGGTGGAGGTCAGGAAGGCCTGGAAGAATGTTGTCCATGGGGTCGTGATGGGTCAGACATGACTTCGCAACTAACAACAACAATATCCTCAAAATACCTCTTAGCATATTAAAATTACTCCATATATTCCTGTTTTGTTATAGTTCCTTGGGACTCTAACATAGGTAATGAAACAAGCATTCCATTTCTGGATAATTCATGTATAATTTGGAGATTTTTGAGGCATGTAAGAGTGCTCTCTGATAGCAAATGTCTAATTATTTTGATGGCAAAGTATAAGCCTTTCTCAAGCTGGTTCTCTCCAGATGTCTTAGAGTTTCAGCTCTCAGCAAGCCCTGCTGGGAGTAGCAATCCAGCATGTTTGGGGCCAATCAGGTTGGGGATTGCTGTGTGCTCCATGAATTTTAGAGACTAGGTCCATCCCTCCTAAGAGACAGCCTTACAAAGTTGTTACCACAAATTCTGAATCAGAACTGGAAGAGGAGGCAGGATTGGAATTCTTAGCTGAAATTTCAAAGCAAACAGGTCTAGAGATTAACCAAGAGGCCTGTAAGAACCAGATTATTTCTGGTTCTGTGGGAAATTCTGTTGAAAAGGTGGAGTTAGATATCAGCAGACTTAACTTTATCAATCTCATTGCATGTCATCAGATCAAGAGGGTAGACCAACTGTTTAGTGTCAGATTTTCCTCCTGAAAGGCCAGCAAGTAGCTTGAACCACCATGAAAGTTGTCAACTTCGGGTTGGAAATGAGGAGAGGTATTCAGTTTGTAATCAAGTTCTTATCATTTAGCTGTATTTCCCCAATAGCTAGTATTCTAACTCTGCTGGTATCTTTTATTAATGACTTCTGCAACACTCTTCTCTTGTATCAGAAAACCAACTTAGCTGGCCAGTATTAATATACTAAAGACTACTGCTGGAAGCTTTTCATTCTGATCTACATGGAAATGGGGTGGATAGGGGTAAGGCCAGATTGTAGCAGAGTTCACTTGACTGCTTCTTTAACCACACACACACACACCAATATTGTGAGCAGTTTACCAAATCTTAGGACCACACATCAATCAAATACTGTTCTAAAATTCTCCAGGTTCCGATATGAGAAGAGTGTAGTCTCTTGGAGGTTGAGGTCCAAAGAGCTGAAGATTGACTCCCAATCCTCAAAAACAAACATTTACATATCGGGAGGTATAAAATATGCATTCCTACTTTTTCAATATAAGGTTTGATTCAGTTCACATATTCTTGACTGAAGACCAGCTTGGATAGAATCTGCAGCAGAAGTGCATCTCAATTCCAAGCTTGCAATGTGATTCATGGTCTCCAAAAATGTGTTCAACAGCATGTGTACATATTTAAAAGGTTAATGGAACAAATGTGTACATTTCCAAGATGTGCTCACTTAATGTTTAAATTCAGAACAATATGTATGACAATATGCATGGATTTTCACGTGAAAAGGGAAAACAAAAACAAAAACACAGCTGACAAGTGGATATGGACTCCAGTAGGAATGGATTTCAGAATGGAATTTGGAGAACTTCCCTGCACTTGAGTGTTGTTGATTCTCATATTCCTATTCCAATGAAGTTGGTATAGCAAGATCCCAGATTTTGAACTGTGAAAATTTCAATTGGAGTCGGCCTGCATAAAATGCTATGCTTCAGCTTTAGTATAGTCAATGCGAATGACTTGTAGAGACAGAGTCGGGAATGTGCTTATATAGCAAATACATGGAAATAGTAGGATTAAAATCACTGCCTGCAGCAACCTTCCATCTCTCCCTTGCCAGTGTTCTTGCCTACTGGAGCTAACAGGACTAATTTTTTTCTTGAAGAAAGCAAAGGCTGTGTTCCGAGAGCGAGGAGGAAATGGGCCCAGAATGCCTCACATGGCTTACCCTGAGCTTTTCCTCCCACACAGCTGCAGCTGAAGAACTATGGACCCCAGGCAAGTTCAGCAAAGCACTATGTTAATGTAACAGGAGAAAAAAGTGAGATCTGACTTGGCCAATGATAAGAAACTCAAGACTTGTTCTTCATTACTAGCAACTGTGACTGTGCCCTTTAGCCACTCTCTTGCAAAAGCCCACGTAATTACATAACTGCACAGTTCTGGAGATGTGGAGTACATAAAGCACCAGAATGCATATTAGCCCCAATCCATGGTGCTTGCAGCAGAGAAGAACTACCAATTATTCAGCAGTGTATTTTCTAAAAACATAGATGGACTAGGGTCCAGAATTTTTTAGATTGCTGGAATCTAGAAGGGTAAATCCAATCAATCCAGCCCAGTGTAACATGTTACATGCTAAATCAAAAGGATTTCTTTCTTTCCACATGTTAAATGCTAACAAATGTGACAAAATGTATGCTAAGATGAGTGCTTTTTACAAAGTGAATGGATGAAGGAGTTCTAGTTCTTCCAAGTTTACGAGAAGGACCAGTTTTAGCAAGGACAGTCAAATTCAGGAAGGGCTTGCTGTCAGTGGTTAGTACTAAAACTCCATCAAAGTGCAGGCAGTTGTTAGACATTTGTGTGCTGCTGTGTTTGGACAAAGCATGTCAGAGCCAGAGTGCCACAAAGAAGCATGGGAATATGCTAGCAGCATATTAACAATCAACATCAACTCTTGATTGTTCTTAGTGGATGCCTGTAAGGTCCTGAGTTGTGACATCCCAATAATGGTGATAAATACATCAGTAAGAGAAACGCTGCTTTTTCTGAAGTCTGAGCTGTACACAATGTCACTTTGCAACACCCTGGAGTGATATAAATGACCCATGCAATGCTTGCATGAATAACATGCCCCTGAAAAAATGAGAGCACTCTTTCAAAAAGCAAAGCACCTTTCAGAAAAGTTGTCATTACTGAGATATCCTCTTTCTACATTAAATGACTTCTGTAAAACAAATAAACAAGCAAGAAGCAAACAGCCTAAACTGAACAACAATAACATGATGACTCATACTGTCATCTGCTGAAAGCATCGTGTTATCTTAACTGGAAAGTTTAATTGCAAATCTATATGTTTGCCTGCCTCTTGACAGCAGCATCTCCTTATTGTGGTTTCCATCTCACTGGTGTTTTTCCATGTCTTGGCCTGATTCATGGGTGGATGGCACAGGTTGGAAAACTCAGCATGTCATGACCAGTCCCTCTGGAAGACTGAGTTCCGTAGTCAGCATCTTTGACATTAACATGCCAAGTCCTCCATATCTCAGAAGAATGCCTTTCATTTGTGCCGTATGTCATAATTTCTCTAATACTTTTCCTGTGAGCATCTTTTAGTGGTTATCAGGAGTCATAATAAATAACTAACATCTGTCTTCTGTCTGAAATGTTAGGCTCACTTGTGGTTATTGCAACCACCTTCAAGTTTTATATTATTGATTATTTAAATATCTGTGGCTGTTCTCTTCTGAGTATTCTCCTACTGACTGACAGATCCCATTACTTTATCTGCAGAGGAATTCAGATTTGTGAAAGTTACAAAAAACAAGCGCTGTACATGAATCATCAATCTTACTCCATTGTTAACGCGAAGATGTAATGGAGACAGCTGGCATTTCCTTGATATGTTGTACGATGTCCCCAAAATCTCTCATCTTCCCAGCCTTGACAGAAAGAAAATTAATTGCACAGACAGCGATTTGTCATTTTGAGGATTATCCAGGCAGTCCAGGAACACCGAAAGCAGTAAATGTGCTTTCAGTGTAGCAATTTGTGCACGGATCCCACAGTGACATAAGGACTGAAGTGGCATTTGGTGGGTTACGCAGGGAGGTGAATTGGTCCATTTAAGCTCTGGGCACTTTTGGAATCAGCTTGTAAGATCTGACCAATGTTGCTTTTTCTCCTTAAGATGGCAGTAGTGTTCTTTGTCTCTGAAACCAGATGGAGGGGGAAGGGAAAGACTGCAAGACTGTTGAGCTGTTGGAGTTGCGCACATTAAACTTTTTCTTGACTCTCATAGAAATTAAATGAAGGGGGGGGGGACCTTTCAAATTCAAATCAGAATTTTGCATTCTTAGATTTGGAGAATTTAAAAAGATGACCAGGAAGGGATGGCAGAACTTACCATGTGTTCTGTGATCTGATCTCATAGGAGCAAGTGAGACTGCAGAAAACGATTATAAATCACAGCCTGGGAAGCTGCCTCATGTTCCTTGTCTCTACTACGGTGTCCATTTTTACTGTTTTATTTAATTTATTGGTGCTCAAGGCTTTTCAGACACTTTAAATGTATTGAGCATTTGGTTTTAAATTAATATTGCCAAATTTAGGACTAATCATCCTTGGGAGCATAAAGAGATACTCATAAAAAGGAAGAAGAGATAATGTGGTTTTAAATTATGAAAGAAAATAAAAATCTGTGAAGTATCATTTCTCTAAAGTTTGTGAAGTATCATTTCTCCAGAGCTGAACTTTATATGTTAGTGCTTTACTTGCAAATGCTTTTGGTATTAAAATAGTACCATGGAAGGCATAAGATATCTTTACCAGCCCTTCCCACCACCAAAAAAAAAAAAAAAAAAAAAAAAAAAAATACAGAGAGAGCGAGAGAGAGGGAGAGAGCTCGCTTTGATTCTGTTCAGTTTACAGCTACTGTATTTGCTGTCTCTGATGTGCCTTCAGTGCATTTTTTTATCCTTCACAGTGTAATCCCAACCAATCTACAGTCACAGCATTGTCATCATAATCTGAATCACTTCTTACTGCCATAAGCAGTCTCTTACACACACACACACACACACACACACACACACACACACGGAGGGAGGGAGGGAGGGAGGGAGGGAGGGAGGGAGAGATATCTGTTATTAATACAACAGGAAGAAACCCCAAATCAGTATAAACCATAATCAGCACAAGAATACAGATAAGAATACACATCATAATATTATAATTTTTCACAATACACAAATCTTTCCTATGCTTCCCTGGGTTATCAGAGATAAGACCTGTTACAGAATCAAGGGCCAAGACTGGTAATAATCTGGCTGTCAAATTCTGCTGTTTCTGAATTGTTGTGAAAAGTAGCCACCATAAAATGCTACTGGTTGAGTAACCTAGAGGTTCCCAGAACATACAGCATGGATGCCAGACTATCCCAATCCAGAAAGTGTTACAAGTGGGCTACCTGATGAGGATAGTAGGAGTTCCTCTGTACTGCAGAGGGTATCTCAGCCTCCAATGACAGGTCTGGGAGTGTTCCCCAGACTGCGCATGTGCTCCTTCAGGGGTAGTAAGGTCCTATTCACAGCTGGTTGAACTTCCCCTTTCTGGACAAAATCGAAGCTCACCAGCACAGCCGCAGCTCTATCTGGATGAAGTCTCAGTTTGGTGCCTCCTATCCAGTCTATGGCAGAGATCAGATATCTGTTCAGCATATCATTCTTCATTCTTGCCTGGGAGATAAAAGGAGTAGAGCTGTGTGTCATGAGCATACTGGTGTCACTGTACCACAAACTCTGGATGACTCAGCCCAGCAGTTCCATGTTGAACAGCATGGGCCATACAGCTGACATGTGTAGAACCTCACATTACTGCCACTGCAGGGCTGAACAATACCACCTCAGGTACCATCTCCTGGATACAGTTGTCCAGGTAGCAGTGATGGCATTGCAATCAATGGATTGTATTTCCAAATGGACAGCCTCTCCAGAAGTATAGCATGATTAATGTTCTCAAATGATACTCTCCTAACACATCAGTTAGAAATGTTATGTCATGGTGTTGCAAAGCCAATTCAGAGTTAAAGTCAATTCAATGCAGGAGCCATTGCCCTCACTCTGAATTGGATCAAATTTATAATTTTCAAACTGCATGACAATTCCCTGGGATTTCTTAAAAACGTATCGGGTTTCCTCAGTGACAAAATCATTCATGGCAGAAAGCTGTCATAAGTGACCGCACTACTATTGATCTTCTCTTGTAATTCAGATATCGAAGGAAATATAAGATGTATCCTGGAACAAGGATGTGAAGATAGAACATGGTCACCAGGAAAGCACTAGCTAATTTCTAGTGAACTTCTAAAGAATGCTGGACTAGGTGGACTGAATGGACTTCATGCATCTTTAAGCAAATACATATTATGGGTGAGTCAACACAGATAAGAGTCATTGTGCCTCATTGTGATTCTCATATATATTTGATCTTTAAATTGAAAATATTTTAAAAGACCATGTTTGTTCCAGTTTAAAAAAGGACAGCTAAATACTGAAATGCTATGTCAGCTGAAGATCACAAACATGGCTGTTCCAAGAGAATTGGACCCTTTGGCCATTGAGTGTTTTCAAAAATAAATGGCAAGTTGTGGAGGAGCTATGGCACGTAAATTTTTTTGGACATGAATATGAGCCAAAGGTTCCCTGAAGATGGAAAATTATGCCTTCCATATTAGTCTCTTATACCTTACTGAGCATAGAGATTTTCCCACCTCCACAGAACTATATTCCATAGCAGGCTCCCCATCTAGGAACCCTATAGATGTTTTGAACTGTAACTTCCATCAGCCTCAACCAGCTTTTATTTATTTATTTATTTAATTTAGAAAATTTCTATGCTGTCCCATTCGCCGAAGCCTTGGGGCGGCTTACAAACAAATCAATTAAAAAACTATAAATTAACAATATAAAACAAGTTAACAGTATGAAATAAGCATGGCCAATGGTCAGGGATGCTGATAGCTGTAGACCAAAACATCTGGAAGGTTCTAAGTTTCAATCCAGCTCTACTCTGTTGCATATCATTCTCTCTGTTTGCAGTGTTAAAGTCATTACTTAACGTAGTCCAAAACCATCACCCACAAGATGAATGGCCCAATCCTGACATTGGCAGAAGTTCAAAATATCCTGAGGGGAGAAAACAGGCCAATGGCAAGCCCAAAAACTGCCAGATGAAGCCTCAGCATGCTAACAGACTTCATGGTCAGGGAATTGGAGAACTGTGGAAGGAACTGCCTAACTACAGGTCCTATACAGAGAAGCATTCCACACTGCAACCTTTTGTTGCAAGTTTCACTCACATAACTTAAGTTGACCCTTTTTTCAACTTTATTCTACCCTGTTTCCTTTTAAGTCCAATGATGTGTTTTCACCATCCTTACAGAGAAAGCTAGCTGTCTAGGTGGTATCTTCCTCACAATAGCTTTGCGCCATCAAGACTGATAGAATAAAGTACATAACTCATGTGTTTTAGGTCAAAATGGCATGCCTACGACTTAGAGGCAAAGCAACTGCTGTAAAGTTGGGGATAATGCCAGTGGTTAGCAGAGTCTTTGACACAAATCAATGTGGACAGCATGTTGACTTAAGCAGAGCAAAGCTAGTTTTATGCCACCCAAAAGGTTGGTCCTAATTCGCACTGCTCTTCAGCAGTTTGAAAAAATCAATGACTATTCATTTTCAGCCATTATTTCTAGCAATGGGTGTGCATCAGTGGTCACTTGCAGAGGCAAGCTAGCAGTGAGAAAAATTCCTGGCTTGGAGAGTTTGGTGCTGAAGTAAATAGTTTTCTGGCTTTTACAGAATAAAATAGGACTGCAAAATTCATAGCAAAGAGGAAAAAAGGAAGGTCTATGACAGAAGGCATACTTGGATAGCTTAACTGTGAAATCAGTGTATCTGGATGTTTTTTGAAACATTGTTTCTTTCAGTGTTTGGGTATCAGTTAATTTCTCAACCATTAGATGTTTCCATCCATTAGATGCATTTTCTGTCCATATGCTGTTGGATATATGGGTGACTTTGTATGGTAGGGTCACTAGGAGAAGAATGGGTGAATGGGAATTAACTTGCCTACCTAAACCTACTTTCTTCCACATCTGGGTTTTCCTCTCTCTCCATCTTCACCTTCCTTGAGGCAACAGTTACCTGACTGACTTTCTTATAGCCATGCCAAATTCAATGAACTCAAATTGATTCTAAGCTATGCCTGCATGAACTAACAGACACACAAAATTACCAGGTGTTTTGTGAGTACAATAAAATGTGACTCCATTGCTTTTAATCCTAAAAGGCTTTCTGGACCCTAACATGGTCAACAACCTTGCAGTTGAATAAGCCAGTGTCAAAATTCATCATACCTCTGCGATGATGTAGCAATACATTTCCCAACAAATGCCCACTGAGTGTTGCAACTGCAAACTAGATTCCACTGATGGATAGAAAAAAAGTGAATCTGAAATGACATAAAGGTGATATGAGAGTTTTGTCCATATTGTTAGATCCTGACAATTGATTTATACTTGCAAGTAGGGATATGCAAATCAACAAAATTCAAGCTTGATAAACTTCTCTAAATTCCAACTGAAAGACAGTCCAGACTGGTTTTATGAGCTTGTTTTCTTCACATAAAGGTCCCTGTGTATACATTTTCCCAACTGCATGCATCAATTGTATACTTTTTTGATAAATGATCATTTTTTGATTTGGATCCCATTGATGAAAAAGTGTTGGTGTGCATTTTTCAAGTATGCTGTATATTTTTAAACAAAAATCTGAAGGCATATTTCTTTGATTGATAAATTGCTAGCTCAGAAATTTACAGATGCTGAGTGTATATTGCACCATATTCTCATCTGGGAGGTGCAAACTGGGAAAATTCCATTTGAAAATGAACCAACACATTTTTCCTTACAGATTCACAAACGAGTCATCCCTTCTTATGAAAACTATCATACAACAGTTTGGTATTCATTCACATGTTCCATCGATGAGGATAGTATGTATTATGTGGTAGAATGTTCTGTGATGTAGTAACATGTTATGCATCTATGAGCAAAGCTTTGGTTCATACAAAGGGAAATAGTGAAGTGCAACTTCTGGGAGATTGCCAAAAAAAAGTGGGGAGTCTACTGGATCAACAGATGACAAGCAAGGGTACTTGAAAGAACTAAACCATAATAGTGTGGGTAAATCTTAATTGTCGGAATGGTGGGACAAAGACAATATAGGACCCCAGCCTCTGAAAGAATATTTTTCAATGGGTGCCTGGGATCTTCTGCTTTAGAAATATGTTCAAAGTGTGATAGGAGCAAAGCACTAATTAAGTGTGCTCATCCACTCAGTTTTTCATTGATTGCATTTCTCCAATTACACTCTAAAATTAAGGTGCATCCTATAAAGCAAATGCTTTATTTGTATTGATGAAATGATTACCACCTCTCACTAAACTTCCCAGTAACTCAGTATGATGGATGTGAAAGATTGATGAACATTAAGGACGCAGAAGTGAATGCCCAAGTCACTCTGAAGATGCCACGGAAGGCCACTTCACACCACACAGGTCTGACCCTTAATTTCCAGGTATAATTCAAAGTGTTGGCTTAAAGCTTTAAGAATTAGGTCCAGGTTCCCTGCTTCTGTATACAGACTTTTGTCAGGATGGGCATCGCTGAGCATCTACTGAGGGCTCAGCTCCAGGCCCCAGAAGGGTTCCTTTGACAAGATCTCCCTGCACTCAATCACCTGCTAATTTACCTGCCTTTCACAATGTCCCAAACCATGGTGTTGCTGAGTAGGAACCATAGCAATGCCACGGCTTACTTTCTCATGGGATGTCTCTTGGCAGTATGCTAAAGAGTGAGGAGCAAAAGCAGCTGGTAACAGTTGCAGTGAGAAAGTTGATTGAGACACCCAGGATGAGATCTTATTTTCTTGACCCCCAAGAGCATTCAGAACCTGGTGCTTCTCTGATGATTGTAGATAAATAGACAAGGGCTCTGAACCAAAGGCTGGTATTAGGAGACAACTTTATTGTTTATTTAATATATTTCTGTAACACCATATTAGCCCATAGAGTTCTCTGGGCAGTTTACAATTACAATAAATAAAACAATTTAGAATAGATAAACACAATTTAAAAGAATAAAACATCAAAATAAAAAACCAATACAATAATGGGTTTGTGGACAGCAATATGAAAATAACTCTGACACTGAGGAGATCCTAACAACACAGTTAAACAGCAATCTATTAAAAGCATTTCTTGAATAAAATGGTATTTGCCCGGCAGCAAAAGGAAAGCAAGGATAGTGCCAGGTGCACCTCACTGGGGAGCCTGTTCCAAGGGAGGGGTGCCACTGCTGAAAAGGCCCCTCTCCTGGCCAACACCATCCTACGTCTTTAGGGGGTGGCCCCTGGAGAAGGGCCTCAGATGAAGATCTGAATGGTCAGGCAAGAACATGTCGAGAGAGGTGATCCTTCAGGTAACCTGGCCCCAAGTCATTTAGGCCTTTAAATGGTAGGGTAAGCACTTTGAATTGGGCCTGGACTGCCACTGAGAGCCAATGAAGCTGGTGAAGGACTGGTTTGATGTGCCAGACAAACACCAGACCCTGTGAACAACTGCATGGACCCATTCTGAATCTGCTGCAGGTTTTGGACTGTCTTCAAAGGCAGCCCCTCATATGTAGTAATCAAGATAGGAGGTTACCAGTGCATGAATAACCTGGGCCAAATTTTGTCTATCCAGATAGGGATACAGCTGGGAAATCAGCCTACGCTGATAAAAAGGTGCTTCTGGCCACCAATTCCACCTGGGACTGGAACTAGTAGACAACCTTATTATGGGATTCCTTCCTTGGAGAAGTTCAGCAGATGAACCCAGTATTTGTTTATAGGAGATCAGTTAAGGTGTATGTTTCAAACCTAGCATTTGGGAAAGATTTATGTTCTAAATTTGGATTCTGCTGATAGGATAGATTTGAAATTGCATATTTTGGGCTTTTTATAATTTATTGACTTTTAATACATAGCACCAATTTCATGATGTTTAATAACGTATTGCCTTCAGACTTTTTCTAGCCTATAGAAAGAGATACATTAAACAGAGATGGATGGATGGATGGATGGATGGATGGGCAGCCAGCCAGGCAGAAATCATGTCACAGACAGACAACTGAAGAGAGTAAGATTTTGAATTAGGCAGTAGGTACCACCCAATTCTTTTTTAATCTGGAGATGGGTGCTGAATTTGGGGTACTTCCGTTCCCGTTGCATGTATGTCAAGCATTTTTCCATTACTGGGACACATCTGCAAACCCCAACAGCAGCTGATTATACCTGCTGATGATAATGTTGAGAATACCTTTCTGAATGTAATGAGTTTTGGATGCCAGGAAAAGATTCTGTGACGCATTGGCCACACTTTACGTACTTGGATGCTTATCCATTCAGATATTCCAGGGATCCTCATCACTGTTAAGCATTTAGCAGTTAAGAAGTTTTACTGTACTAACACAAGATATGGAATTATCCACACTGATGTACAGAGGCACCAGATAGATAACAAGACTTATCTGAAGAAATACAGAATACTTGTAGCATTTTTGTTCAGCTCCAGGCTTATAGTCTTATCTGCGAGTGTATGCTATGATACTTGGGTGTGAACTTGTAGTCAGGCTTTTGTGTTTGTGTATATGTTAATTTCCTTTTTAGAAGCCCTACAGAAAGAGTTAAGAGAAATTTTATCTCTAGATTTTATTATGATAGTCGTCTTGATTATTGTAACACAATAATTTTAATATGTATGTGCAAGGCTTCCATTTATCACCCATATATTTATACATTTAAGGAACAGAATGATTGCATGCACCACAGACTGTTAGTCAAGGAACTTTGCAACAGTGATTGATTAACTGTAGAATGGTTTTGGTTATATTCTGTGCATGGAAAAACAGAAGAACTAGAGAGGGCAATTAGAGACATCTTCCTAAAAAAGGCAGGCCACACCTAAAACAGATTTAAATATATCTATTTTATTGCAATCAACTTCTTCCTGATGCCAATGTGCGTATTAATTTTAAAGAATCTGGCTCCACTATTAAAAATAAATAAATAGTGGGACGATAAAATTCTTGCAAGCAAGCTGCCCAAGCTCTCTTTGCAAGTAAGTCTTCAACTAGTTATCTAAAATACTCCCCAATTTTAATGGTTCCCAACTTGTTTGGAAAGCAGTTTGAAAAAACTGAGAAGGATATTTGCAAACATTCAGAATCTGTTGAATATTCATTCCCCACAATTTTAATGAGAATTTTTGAAGCAAACTTTGTATTCTCATTACGAATGGAAACTTCAGTGCTGTGCAATGCCATCATCTGCAGGTTTAATTCAAGTCCAGTGGGACTTAGTCCTAAGGAAGAATTCATGGATTGAAGCCCTAGACTTGTTAGCTTTTTAAAACTGTTTTAATTTTGGCAGGCTGAAACATGAAATCTCATATACTGTCAGTTATCCAATGCTAATTAGCATCGCAAATTCTTTGGCAAACGCTCTCACATGCTTGCTACCATTCTATATCACCTAGCAAATGACGTAAGGCTTAAAGTGTATGTTATTGTTCGATAACCTCTTGGGAGGGCTGCTGCACTGAAAGCCATCAACAAATATTTCAAATAAATATAGTTAAATTAAGTGAAATGACTGTATATGTCAACTGTCAAATACTGTCTCATGAAGCCTTCCTTAATAGGTTGCTGGCCAGGCGGTTTGGACAACAACTTATAAAAGCTCTAGCCAAGGATGGTCCAAATCGTGTCGGAGAATGCTAGTTTAAGGTATGTATTTATTTTATGTATTGAAGAATTATGTTTATATCCAACCTTTTCTTCTATCCAAGTTTGCTAACATAACGCCCCCCCCCCCCGCCCACTTCTCCATTTTATACATACAACAGCAACCCTGTGACTTAGGTTTGGTGGAGCGTGAATGGCTGGCCCAAAGTTGCCTAGTCAGCTTTATGGTCAAGTGCATCCTTGAGCTTAGATCTCCTGAGTCCCAATCTAGCGGCTACACCTCACTGGCTCACATGTTACAATAATGTTCTGATATACCAGCAATTTTTCAAACTATGTTCCAGGAAACCCATTGGAACACATTGGGGATAAAATAGCTAAATACAGCTTGCACTAAATTACTGATATTTTTCTTGTACATATATCCCCATTGGTGAAGCTCAGCCCTTTTCTAGAGTGGGGATCCCAAAAGATGCCCCCTCTTCCTTTCTGCAATGTGTTGAGATGCTATGACAGGTGCATAGACTTTCTATGTCAGGCACCTATCCTGAAATCCATGGTTCTCTGGTAGCTATCAATATTGTCAAAAACTGAAAAAATACCCACTGTCTTGAATGTCAAAAGAAGATATCAACTGTCCTGAGAACATCTGAAGAATATTTAAGCAGCTGCAATTGTGCTGACATCAATAGACATCATCAAAATACATAAAGGAGAACTTTGAAGAAAAGTTTGAGGAAACAAACTGGTTTGAGCTCATATGTTAATCTGCACTGTTAGAGGAATCAAGAGACTCCTTTGTCTGTGGTGCTCTTCATCCATTCCAGCTTTTATTCTGAACTTTATAGGAGCTTTTCATAGCACACCATTATAGTGACCTATTTTGAGAATGACATTCAGCATCATGGACAGATCTTATTAAGCACAAAAGAAAAGCTGCAATGGATGTGCTCTCTCTCTCTCTCTCTCTCTCTCTCTCTATATATATATATATATATATATATATATATATGGTATATGGCCTCCCCTATGAACCTTCACATATCACCCTTGATTGCTGGAAGAGATTTATGGATGAGTTGCACCATTACCCTTTAAGGTACCACTATTTATAGTCTGGGATACTGCATACAAGATTGTGCTACTAAGAGGGCCTCACCTCACAGCAATATATTCTAGAATATTTTGAAAGCTTGGTGATGTGGGCGATTGTTAGGATTATTCTTGTTCCAGTGACTTGACAGTGTGTCTAGATCATCTGAACCATTTTCATCCTCAGCTTTAAGACTAAGAATAGAAGAATCAGCCTACATCCAGTCTGAGTTAGTTTCGCATGCCTTGAATCATAAAGCCATTCCACTCAATTTCCTCATCAGTTTGTGAATAATAAAAAGCACAAGCATTTATACTGCTTTGGATATGTAGCGTTCCCAGCAAAGTTATTTTGTATGCAGACTATCCTACCATACCCTTCCCTAGTATGCATGTTCACATGAGCAATTTAATGTGTGCAGATATAAAGGCACCTCAACAACACACAAATCTGTTCATTTTGACAGACTGTCAATAGGGTTACAGGCAATGAACTAACAACTCACACCTTGGACTAATACTGGTTAAATAATCGGCTCATTTTAAAAATGCACATTTACAGAAATATTTTGTCTTTTAAGGCTACCAAGAATATTTTTGCACTGCATACTCACATTCATATAAAAAGCAAAAATAAAATAGACATGCAGCAAATATCCACGGAGATCCAAAGCCAAACATAATAAAGTGACATTAGTATATGCAGTCTAAATTCCAAGACTTTTCTGCAAGCTACTTTTTGCAAATGATTTATGATTTCTGAATGAAGAAGTTTATGGAGAAAACTTTGACAGACCTTTCAGTCCAGTTTGTGTTAATAGACTCTGATATTATAATTAATAATGCATACAGCACTTTAGTGTGTTGTCATTTTTCCTTCCCTGTTAAGATATTGCTTTCAACTTTGCCTTCAATTACTCTGATTAATTAAGCTTTCTTTGTCCCCTTATATCTATTAGCAGATTCAGTGTAACAGATGTTTCACTTTTGGGGTAATTAAGCATATTTTTAACAAGGAAAAAGATGAATTCCATTAGTTACATTCATATTTTATTGATAATTGTGTTAAGTATCTTGATAATTTCCTAAGATGTTATACTTTCCTACATTTCAATGTCTGGCAAATGTACCACCATGTGCAATTTCAGGCTCAGATCTCTGCCTACCCCAGGAAAGACCCCTTAAGAATAAAAGAGATGAGAATGTATTTTCTTTGTACTTGAAAGGAAAATAAAATAAATATCAGGAGCAATGAGTAGTGTTTTGCAGCAGATTGTGACAGAGTGATGGATTTGAACCCCATCTTAATCCTATTTGTGTCTTAGCTTGACAATGAGCCACAGAAATTTCTCAGACTCTGTTTCAAGTGTATGCATGATTGTTTGGGAGTCACACTAGTGAAACAGCTACTTGTAGTTGTGTAACATGGAGACGAGTCCTCCTTGAATATGTTCGAGTAGTACTGGGAGACTTGTGCCCCTCCAAAAGTCCTGTGCACCAATTCCCATTAGCCCCCATCTGCTACCTAGCACTGATGGAACTTACAGATCTGAACATCTAATGGGGCACAAGTTGCTGTCCCCTGATTTTAGGATTTGTAATGTGAGAAGCAAGCAGAGCCAAAACAACCAATTTCAAAGTAGATGAAATGTCTGAGAAAAAGCCATTGACCATTTGGGATATGCTCAGGTGCAACTATATGGCATCTAATTTGCTTCACCAAATGTTCTGGGACTTGAAGCGAGAACCTAACTGCATGAGATGGCTTGGCTGTCTGGGAATGTGTGCACTCAGGTATGGAAGTGAATAGGGCTTTATAAGATCAGGCCTTGAAAGTGGCAGGCAATATCAAACTTTTGCACTGGCCTTGCTTCTTCCTGCTGCATTTCTAGCTCTGGCTCCAGCTCTTGATAGCTGCTGGATATTATCAAGATAATAATAATAATATACTAATCTTTCCCTGATAGTATAATGTCCTAGGTTGGGTCACAATGGTGGCATGATGCCAAAAGTTTAGCACATGCATTCAATCCCCCATGCTCATTTGCCGACGTTGTGTATCACATCTACTGGAGTTCATTAGTGAAGGACTTTTCTCCTCTCTCACCATCCCCTAATTCATTAATAGGGCTGCATTATGCAAATTGCACAAATATTACATCAAAGGGAAAGCATCAGATTGGGAGAAATGCAATTGAACCTATCACTTAACCTGTTAGATGAATAAAACATAAAAAGTCCCCATCATTTGAAATCCAATATCCTTCTCTTACTGGGTGACTAGGAAGAGGCTATTCTTAAAGACTAAAAAAGAAAGAAAAAAGAACTTTCTTCAGCACCACATCAAAAGGTTTGCATATTACATGAATCATTGATTAGCTCAGGGCACCCTAGCAAATACTATTAAAAATGTATAAACTAACTTTACAATATATCAGTTCTAATTAAAGTCATTCCAAAAATATCACTGATCACCTTTGCAATAATGATTCTTAGTACCACCATGAGAAGTATTTCTCCTACAACTTTCAAGTGAGTGTTATTGTATGCATTAGGGTTTATTTATATATTTTGTAATGGATGTATCTGAAATATACACCCCCACAATGCAGCTTGCCTCCTGGCTTATTTGTTCATTTGCTTGTTACATCTGCAACGCCTCTATTTTGAAAAGACAGGTCCCCCCCACCCCCTACCACAGATGTCCTCCATGAAATCATGGTCACATAGAGCAAGTGAGTGGGGACATGCCTGCTGGATTCCCCCATCCCCTCCCCAATGTCCTCACATTGGTTTTGGTGTTGGGGAATATCTGAAGAAAGGAGCTTCATTTGATTAACTCATGCTGGCTTCCACATGGTTTAGAATCTTCATTGACCTGGTTTCTGAATCACAAGTGATGTCCACGCACATTGAGGAAGCTTCCTGCTTCAGTTCCTCCCCTTATCAGTCTCCTCCACCATTATAGATAGGCAGTGGTTTCATGGCCAGGGTCATTAGACACATCCCCACTTTCTTCTTCTGCACACTTGCAATCACAGATAAGAGAACACCCAAGGAAGGCTCAGCTGTATATATGACATTATGTTTTCAAGGAGCTCACAGACTTAATCTTATGTTCTTTTCTGAGCCACAGATAACACAACCAAAGCAGGCCTTAGTGGAACTGCCCAGTTCTACAAGCCAGGTGCCCAATTCCATATGCATGTTAAAGAGAGAGATTTGGAATTGCGATGATTACTCCCAAAATCTGACCCTCTTCTGCTCATTTGATTTCTGCTCATGCTTGCCTTCACTTAGAAGGAGGTCCACTTATGCTCACAGAACTCTGGTTGTGCAATCAGCAACCTCCTTCCACAAGGAAGTGTATGCCACATGTGCAGAGGAGAGATGCTTCTTGTGCAGTGCTTGCACACACACATTTCCTGGTGTGTGAACACCCATGTGAACACTCAGCATGCTTGCCAGGAAGTTGGATTCACAGCTGTTAGAAAGCGGGACAGATTCGGGGGAACTGAGCCCAGGGAATCTGATGGATTCCTCACACATCCCTGTAGACATGATGGTAGCCTAGTTCCACGATAGCCACTGTAGCCACCTTTCTTATCACCCTTTATGTTTGAAAGGTGACTTTCTGAAAGGGGGGTGGGTTAATCCTCTCTTTCCTTAAGTATAATTTGGAGTGCAGTGAAGGCTTCCTTTTTCAGAAAGTCTCCACTTGGGAAAAGGCTTAGGGTTAAGGTGACGGGGGGGGTCCAAGGGTGCCATGTTCTTCTCCTCACTTACTTACTATACTTAGAAATGGAACAACTGCACAGGGCCTCAGTGTGTCACATGTGACCTCCACCCAAATTTTCAGCCACATAAACTAAACCAGTCAAAAAGTGCCTTGGGGTGCTCTTCAAAAATTGCTGTGCATCTTCTGGAGAAATAGTGAGTATGCAGGCATAATAAATAAAGACATGAATAAAACATTGAACAATAAATACTTTGGATAAATTTGAGTGATATTCTAAAGGAAAGCTGAATCTTTTTTCTCCACAGGTGGCACTACAGTGTAGTTAGAATGAGGTATAGCAGGACTGGGGGTATCATGAAATGTGACAGGGTTTGGTTTTCATTTATACTAACACACACAGCCCTTCTCTGAAAGTTCTATTTCTGCCCATCCATAATCATAGAAAGATTGCATGCGAAACCATTCGATTAAGCCATTCGTTAAATGTAGCAGAAATCACTGCTATTCACCATTTGATGTTGCTACTTGTGGAAAGTGCAATGGTTTTATGTGCTGTAGCTTGGATCAATAATCGGAAAAGATGTAACTTTGGTATTTTTCCTTAGTTTTCTGCTAAATTAACAAAAATATCAAGATGTATAAATTAAGGGACAAATAAGGCACCCTTTGCAGTGTTGTAAACAGACTGTGACCTAAAACATTTGTTCAGCATTCTCCTCTGTTAACAACATCAGATTCAGATCATTGGCTCATATTACCTGGAGACAGAAAGAAAATTGGTTGAACTAATTAGGAAATTTGCAATACAGGTAATGCGTGTTTAAAGCTTCAGGAATGCATAATAGAAACTGACCTGCATAACTGATAGAGAGTCTTCCTCTGTTTACAGTCTTTTCCCTGTCAATAACAGGAGGACTTAAAAACGTATCTGCAATGAAGGAACGAATATTGGTTGTTTCATTCGCGGCTCTCCTTAGACTGAGTTGAGCGGGCCAGACATAAGCCCGAGCACTTTCACAGTAAATTACATTACAGTTCTGCAGAATGCAATTTACTGGTTTTGTTTACTGGGAGAAAATATGGATCAATTAAAAATGACACAGAGCAGAAATTTCAAGTAGCTCATAAAACCTGATATTTCTTAGGCATTATTTCAGTCTTCACAATAGGATTATGCCAGGGTTGATTAAGCATCCATACTGGAAGAATTCGGAGTTGATAATCGAGATACTAGGAGCCAGTGCCTGCAGGCAGGGACTTAATTGCCATCTGGGTGTGGGGAGTACAACATGAGAGTGCTCAGAGGGCTGTTGGTGTTTTGCAGTGACTGTACAGCTCTCGGAAGTCTCTTGACCTGACTAGCACCATGCTATCGAAAGATCAAGGGCAGACATGGGGAGATGTAGAACTGCCTATTTTCGGTCCATGTCACTTTAACACGAGTAGTTTTGCTTTCTCCGGCATTCAACATTTTGAATCTCAAGTTATTGTGCTTCTGATTATGATGAAATTGGCAAATTTTGGTAAATCCTCATCATTAAACAATAGAATTCTCACCCATCAATGCCGGCCAAATTCAATAGGTTCAGCTGTTCCCAGCACAGGAGCAACTATGTTGTACCTACCCACCTTGTAGCTGTTCTAGATGAGGATCCTGCGAGAAAGAGACATAGAAGTGGCAGCTCTAATTTAGTAACACAAAGAAGGTTGGATATACCTGGATTTAAGAATTTAAGAATTTTTAGAATTAAACAATCAGAGGTCTCTACTTGGACAAATTTATGTTCAGTTTCTTCTACATTTAAATTTTATAAAACTCTAATTCTTTCCCTCTTGGATATATAAAAGTATATTAATTTTGGTAAATTCCTATAAAAATGAATTGAAATGAAATCCTCACCTACTCTTCACTCTCTGTCTCTTTCTCTTTCCATATGTACATGTGTTTGTGTGTGTGAAAACTTCTGTTTCTGCATTAATTTATGAACTGTCCTGAATCTCCCACCACCTAGCTTCATGGGATAAGTTTTGCTTGTAGAATTACAATACTGAAAAACCAAAGTCTCCCTAAGCACTTTCTCCATACAATGCAAGTAGCTATGTCTTCCCTTATTCATTTTTATTCTAAGCTAACCAAGTCCAAATGCTGTGACCTTTCTTCATAGAAAGGTACCATCACATGAGCATTGTCTTTTCTGCACTTTTGGTTAATGTGTGGTGACCAGACCTGTACCCAGTAATCTATTGCACTATAGATCTGTATAATGGCAGCATGAAATTGGCAACTTGATATTCTTTTCCTTTCCGATTTACGCTGAACATGGAGTTTGCCTTTTCCATAGCAGCATCATCTTTGGTTCACATTTTCACTGAGTTGTCCATCACAACCTGATTTGTTTCTTGATCATTTACCACTAACTCAGGTCTCATCAGCTTATACATGAAGATGGGGTATTTCATCCAGATGTGCACTACTTTATACTTGCTTACTCTAAATTCCATTTACCATTTTGATGCCCAGTTTGGAATGATCATTTTGGAGTTCCTCACAATCCCTTTTGGGTTTAACCACAATGAATAATTTGTTGTTATCAGCAAACTTGACCACTTCACTTCTCATTCCTCATCCCAGATCATCTATAAGTAAACTGAAAAAAAACATTGGTCCCCGTGGAGATCTTTGAGGGAACCTAGTCTTTACATTGCTCCCTCAGAGAAATCACTCTTTATTCCTATTGTCTACCTTCTGTTCTTTAACTAGCTACTGATCTCTAAGAAGATCATCCCTCTTATTTCAAGACAGCAATGTTTTCTTAGCAGGCTTTTAAGAGGGATGTTGACAAAAGCCTTTGAAAAAGCTGATCTACCTTTCTCCGGTAGATCACCCAACCCATTTGTTTATTGAGAGTCTCAAATAATTCCAAAAGGTTATAATTCCAAAAGGCAGAATTTAGGGCAACCCTTTGAAGGATTTTCTCAGTCCTTGAAAGGAACAAAAGAAAAAGTGTAGGTGATGTGGTTCAGAAGGGCTGAGTTCTTATGTGTGTATGGATGTATCTCTGCGTGAAACTAATTGATAACCTGGACTCTCAGACTTTGTATGGCTCCATTTCTGAGCTTTAGTTTGTGAGCTTCCCTATACACCTTAAAACTTTAGATTACACTGAGCTCAAGCTGAAGTGAGCCTTCACTTTGGTTTACAAGCAGACTTTCCACTAGCTAGTCCTGCACAGTTGTTCTCATCAACTTATTTTATTGCCCTTTTCTAAGCTTGGGTTTAGTTTAAAGACAAGGCTGACATCCTCTTCAACCTTTCAAGCACCGTTGTTAAAACAACAGTCTAATAGTAAGTTCCTGTTGGATTTCCACTTTGGAATTTAGCTCCCAAATACAAGTTAGTAAAAGGTTCTTTTCTAGGAGATATTTCTTTTCCTGGGCCCTTGTTTTGGCATCATCTGATGAGAGTTATTACATTAGATTACCTGGCAACACAACTAATAAATAAATAGATATTTACCTCCTCCTTGCCTGGATACTTCACTCTTATTTTGAGCTGATGCTTTGTCACTTGAGCTAGGATGTTTTGTCATTGGGACCCCTCACATGGAGAATATTTCTACAAAGAATGGAATACAATGATCAGAGATGGTGGGCAGAGCTCTTATTCTTTACTTCAGTCTTCCCAAATTAGTGCTGCCCCAGATGTTTTGAACTTCATTGCCCATCTGCCTCAGCTTCTATGGCCAATGGTTAGAAATCCTGGGAGTTATTAGTCTAACACATCTTGAGGGTACCACGGAGAATGCTGCTTCACCAGTCTTGGAGACCAGACAATGTCAGCAAATATAGCTTTTGTAATAGCTGCATTTGCTAAAATTTGCTCTTCTCTCACCCGTCATCCATTGGATCTGGTGAGAAGAAAGCAAGATTAGTGTCTGCGGCATATATGCATATGAGAAATAAGCGGGGTGGAGAGATGTTTGGCTATTTAGACATCATCTGTTGCACACTCCCAGCTCCAGTTGGTTGCATTTCAGGCCAAATATTATTTCATTTCAATATTCATTTCAAAGTTGCCAGAGTTTGAACCTGAACTCTTTTCCTTGCCAAGCATGTGCTAGACCAATATGGTACAGGCCTTTTTCAATAGATCCATGGGCTCTGTGCATTCACATTTATTTCTGCAGATGGAAAGGGGTAATTGGGGAATGAGAAAGGGCGACAGTCATTCACCTGTATCAGCCTCTGCCTTTCACCAGGCTCACATCCCTGCCAAACTGTGTTGATGTTTACATTACTGTTGCGGCCGTTTTCCATCAAAATGCCGTGTGTGTCAGTCTCTCCTTTCTCCTCCCCTCTCTCACTGTGGGTGGAATGATTTCTTTCTGTTTGACATAGCTATTGACCTTGTAGGCAAAGTACAATGGGATTCATGAGATGAAAAATTGCTGCCCAGCGTAGTGAACAAGGAGGTTATTAATTTCTTTTAATATATGCAATTCCCATTACCCTAAATAAAAATGCTGTGCATGCATCAAAGGGAAAACAGGCTGTGGATGATGCCATGGAAGGTTGTTGCTTTGAGCGTTGACGCAGAAACACATGCTTGGAAGGGACCAAATAGGTTAGGCTAACTATGCCATAAATCAGTTCCATACACGCACCAGCCAAGTACAAAAGTAACTTACGAATTCAGACCACAATGTGGAGACAGCAGCTCTATCAGCCTCATTCCAACTCCCATATGCATAAATAAACGAAGGGCTTCCAAAAGGATTTTGACAAAAGTCCCCATGAAAAATTCCTGAGCAAACCTGGTGGTCATCGAATTAGAGGAGAGATCCTCCTACACATTTGTAACTGGCTAAGGAACATAATGCAGAGAGAAGGAATCAAAAATAAATTCTTATGATGGAGGGATGGAGACTGGTAAACCCAACCATGAACTTTATTGGATCCTACGCTTTCCCCCTAGTTCATAAATGAGCTGGAATTGGGGAGAAGCAGTCAAGTGACCAAGGTTACTAAGGATGCCCAATTATTTAGCATGGTTAAAACCAAAAGGCATTGTAAGGAGCTCCAGAAGGATCCCTCCAAACTGAGAGAATGGCAAGGGTGGTTCATTGTAACCAAGTGTAAAGTAATGCACATTGAGGCAAAAATCCCATCTTCAAATATTACCTGATAAGATCTGACCAAAAATGGAACTTGGGGTATTTGAGCAGCTCAGTGGAGACGTCAAGCTAGTGTGTGGCTGCTATGAAAAAGCAAATCTCCACATTCAGTGTAATTGGGAAAGGTTTTGAAAATCAAGCTGTCAAGATCATACAGCCCTTATACAAATCTATGGTACAATCACACTTGATTACTCTGTAGTGTTCTGCTCATTGCCCCTGGAAAGAATATTGCAGAGTTGGACAAAGTGCAGAAAAGATCAACTAAAATGCTACGGAGGGTGGAACAGCTCCTGCATGGTGAAAGCTTACAGCAGCTGATATTGTTTAATTGAGAAAAAAAGCAGATAGAGTGTGACACCTATCGTTCTGTACCTAAAGTACAAAGAATTATGCATGGTGTGGTGATGGACCCTAATAGTAGGACCCAGGGTCATCCCATGAAAATGACTGGTGGGCGATTCAGAACAGAAAAAGGATGGTCTTCTTTTTACAGGTCTTCTTCACTAAAAGGAAGGTCTTCTTCATTGCAAAATATAAAACATAACTTCCATGAAGTGTAGTGATGGCCACCAGTCTGGATGGCTTTCAAAGAGGATTGGCCAAATTCATGGAGGAGAAGGCTATCACTGGGGAGTTTATGGGCAGGTGGTGTTGCACTCAAGTCCTTCTTGTGGGTTCTCTGCTATATGAGCAGAATGTTGGAGTAAATGAATGCAGCAGCCTGGCTCTTCTTAGCCATGTAACAGGTATAAGGTGGACTGACTGTGCGATTGATTCTGGGTCAAAGCAACCGATGTTGCAATCCAGCACAACAAATTGCTGGAGGAAATAATATGCATACTATTTTTTTCCAACAATGTGACACTATTTGCTTCAATGGAAATGGCTTGGAAGGACAGCCAATTTCTGAGGCTCATTCTACCAGAATCAGTGCTCTCATACTAGATCTATTCTGTTAGGTTGGAGGGGCAGCTGTTCTATCCTTGCACCAAGATCCCCCTTAATTGAGGATTTTCTCATGTTATATGTCCTACTCCTTTCCACCCCTCAATGGCTGTGTACCCAAATGTTTTTGGAACTGTGGACACATTTGAAAAATTGAGAAATTGCCCCAGGCACCATCACAAAATATCTAACCAGTTAGCCACTTTAGCATCTACCTGTCAGGTCTATGGATCTTAGACTGAATCCTGTGAAGCAGAAAAATATTTGTTGCCTTTCTGTTGAACACTGCAGCATCTTCTTAATAAGGAATGGTTGAATTTGGCTAAGCGCCAGCAATGCAATGCAGTTTAAAAATCTATGTTTCAGCAATATGCAGTACTTGCTTCTTTTGGAAGGAAGTTATTGCACAGATAAATTTTGTACTGAATCAGTCTTTACTATTCACTGATGTACATGCTCTTTCAAATTATTTATCTGCTTCATGAAAATTAACAAATGGAAGGGGAAATGAATTCATTGTGACCTCTGGACAGACAAGTCTTATATTACAAAATGGGGAGAATAAACACTCAGCCTCTAGGATGTAATAGAGTTCATATATGCTTACAGTATAGGAACAGGTGGCATATAGATGCCAACTTAAAATGGATCCTCATTGGATATTTGGTTGGCTTTTGTTGAAGCCTATGTGTAATTCATATACGTATATCTTTTAAAAATGAATTTGCCTTCAAATGGACTAAGGACATCACAGCAGAAACCCATTGGAGGTGCCTGTAGGCACCACAGTGGGAACTCTTGACTTACGCCATTGGACTCTATAGGCCAGGAATTGGAAATTGAATGTTTTAATGTTTATTATTGAATTTTAATTGTATTTTATATGGTTATTCATTTTGTTGTGAGCCATCTTGAGGCTATGCAAAGGATGGCATAGAAATGTTTTAAATAAATAAATAAATAAATAAATAAATAAATAAATCTATCACCCACTGAGTACTGTTGGACTCCAGATCCAAGCAACATCAGCCAGCTTGGCCAATGGTGATGGAGAATGGCAGATGGGGTCCAACATTACCTGGAGAACACCAGGTGTCCTATCTGTTCTAAGCCTGGTTGAGCAACTTCAGTGGCTATTTTTGCTTTCTGTAATCTTCTCTGCTTTTGGGTATATGTGACATTGGCTGCATTAAGATTGCATGGTTCTAGCCTGATTGGGAGGAAAGGGGTATTAGCCTGATTGGGAGGAAAGGGGTTAATACCATAGACAAAATGAATCTGTCCATTTTCTTTCCCCTGGAAGTTCACCTGGAAAGGCAAAAGGGTCACCCGAACATTTTGAGTCTCTCCCTGCTCCCCATTTCTCTCTCACACACACATGCCTGGAGAGAAGAATGGTTCTTCCCTCAACTCCGCTAAACTAACCAGAAAGCAATGAACCAATGAACCAACATCTCAGCTTCATGCAAGTCACATATGGATTGCTTGTGAGTAAATGAACATTTTTATCTTTAGTTGAAAACTTCTCAGTGTGGATTCTAATAGATTCATGTGAAAGCAACTAACTCTTAACTAAATTTGCTGTTCAATGCTTAACTCCACTGAACCTATATATAACCAAATATATAGCAGGTTCCCAACACGCTTACAGGCTATGGCTCCCCACAATCCCAGCTGCTGAATGTATGTGTGTATTCTAAAATCTGGAGTCCAAGGTAGCTATGAAACAAACAAAGGGTCTATATTACCTTGTTTCAAACTAATTTTGGCTCTCCTGTACCCTGTGAAAGCCGTGGAATACTTAAAAGTGGGGTGGGGAGACTTCAATATGCCACTCTGTATACCATTTGGCTGCTTTTTTTAAATTTGTGTTTGCTATTTTGGGAGTAGAAGGGCCACATGCAAGCATTTGTCCTAGATAAAGTTGTCGATGATAAGCTAGAATGATCCACTTAATTAAAATGGACCCAGACCCAAAAGACCCATTGCTATCTGTGATGGTAAATGCAGTCCCTATTCTCTGCACAACCATAACGATTTCCAAATCCATATAATTTTTTCAAATGAGTGCATTTTCCCACATGCATATTTGTTGTCCCACAAATGCCATCTGAAGCTTCGAAATGCGTGCACTGTGTCTCACTCTGGGAGGTATAACTTTGAGTCAAAAACTAAGTGAAAATGTTTTCTTATGCATTTCTAAGATGAAGAAGACTTGGCGTGTATCTCGCCTACTGTGAAAGCAGCAGCAACCACATCTGGACCACAGTGCATTGCATGCTTGGAAATCCATGCACTAAGACCACAGTTCCACCCACCCCCACCCCAAACACCAGAGCAAAATTGGACAAGGCTGATGACCCTTTAGTATTGGGCACAAGTCAGATTTTCAGCATGTGTACCCCATCACGCATGCCTCACCTACTGAAATGTTTCCTTCTCTGTTCAAAGGGGCAGGAACTCTGCCCCTCTTTTCACCTGCCCACTCTGCCTGTGCAAACCCAAACCAGCCATTGACATAGCATGAACCGGGGAAACCCAACCAACTGGGCAATATGATGCTTGTGTGTCTCAGGCACATAATCTTTCTGAAATTGGATGTTTTCATGCAAGTGGGTGTAAGCCTGCTGGTCTGATTCCCTGGATTTCTGCAAAGAAAAGGGAGAGAGGAAATTGCTGCATGATAATAGATGCCCACACCACAGCAAAGCCCTAGGAACCAACCTAAATCATACAGACTGTATGTTCCAGAAGGGTCACTTCTGCCCTCTGTCTCACCACATGCTTTTCGGCTGGCCAAGGATGACTGCTCAAAAGGATCCCAATACACTTGTGCTGAAGCTGTGGAACATGGGCAGAATTGATAGCAGGTCCTTTCAAAGTTTAGCAGAAGATTTGTGTCAGGAGGTTCCTATGGACAAAGGAGGCTCATACTCAGCCTTTCATTTTCATATGCACACACAAGGGTTCAGTTCAAAATGCAAATAAATGAAAATAATTCAATGATGTGGGCCTGGAACTAAAAATTCATTGCAAATTTATTGGTGAGAGCTAGATGAGCTTTTCCCTTCTCCCTTTAGTACATGAGAGTGTGAGGTTCTTGCTAAATGATTATTGCTTTGTGTTGCAAAGCAAACCCATCTTGTTATGTGAACAGGTGAGGTAGGCACCCTTTATGGAAGTCCTCAAACATTTTACTTCACAGGCTAGATTGCATATACAAGAGCAATGCTGAAGCAACAGGCAACTTTACAGCATCAAGTAATGTCTATAATTATAATTGTAAACATATAATTTTTGAGGGGTACAGCAGCTTGCATATGTAAAAACTCAGACCTTGAAAAATAGCCTGAGTAGACTTGGAAACAAGGTATATAATATTATTTCATTTAATCCACAGCACAGTGGCTATTAGACTAGGATGCCTTTCATAAACAAGTGAGAACAGAACAGTAGTGTTTACATCTGAATTAAGTCCTCAGGAGAAGTCCTGGTGCTGCAAACAGATACTGTGGTGCCTCGGCTCACAAACGCCTTGGTTCACAACCAAATCAGCTCATGAACAAAAATTACATGAAAATTTTGCTTTGGGTTGTGAACTCCGCATTGGGTGGCAACCAAGATTGCAGCCATCTCCCCACCCCACCCCCAAGTGGGGAGATGGCCACGATTGCAGTTGTGTTTGTGCTGGGAAGACGTGTGTGATCACAGACGCGCTCCTGCAGGAAAGATGGGCGCAATCTCCGCCATCTCCCTCCCCTCCGCAACCAGCATGATTGTGGCCCTCTTCTCCCCACCCCTGAGTGGGGAGATGGCCATGATTGCAGTTGTGTTTGTGCAGGGAAGACATAGAGGAGCTGACGACAGAAGAACTTGCTGAACTCCAGAGTGAGCAGCAGAAGGCACTTGCTGAGGAAGTGGAAGAGGAAGAGGAAGACAGGGAGGAGGTTAGCAGTGATGAGATACAATCCATTATGAAAAAATGGAATGAGTGCCAGGATTTCTTTGAGAAGCACCACCCCAACATAACTGTAACAAACAGAGTGTTGAATCTGATGAACAACAACATGGTCTCTCATTTCCGGAGGGTTATGCAGCGCAGGAAGAAACAAGTGACTATAGACAGATTTTTCACCAAAATTGACCCTGCAGCTAAGAGACAAAGAGAAGAAACCCCTGAAAGATCTCCCCAATGTCCTTATGGAGGAGCACTCTCCCTCCAAACAATAACCCCCCCCCCCACACCTCGGTTAGTGTTCTCCACTGTATTGTACAGTACTTTGTCACTTTGTTGTTCTTTGTCACTTTGTTTCAAGATTAAAAAAAATAGTTACAGAACGGATTAACCTTATTTACATTGAACCTTATGGGGAAATTTGACTTGACTCACGACCAAAAATTGGCTCACAACCACATTTGGAGGGGCCAGAATGGATTAACCTTATTTACATTGAATCTTATGGGGAAATTTGACTTGGGTCACAACCAATTTGGGTCACAACCAGAGTCATGGAATGGATTAAGTTCATGAGCCAAGGTACCACTATATTGAAATGTTGGCTTTAAGTGCGGTTTTATTTTGGGCTTGGGCTTTTAACCTCATCACATATTTTTAAAAAACGGTTTAGGGACTGGGGCAAAAGCAGATTCATAATGGGGACCTTCAGTTATTATTACATTGCACTTATATGCTGCTTTTTTCTCTCTTGTGAAGAATCCAGGTTAGGTTACATTGCTGCATTTTATCATCACAACGGCTCTGTGAGGGACTTTAGGCTGAGACTGAGTGCTTGGTTCAAAGTCAGCCAGTAAGCTTCACAGCTGAGTGGGGACTAGAACCTGAGATCTTCTGAGTCTGCAGTCCAACAGTCTAATCACCACACCAACTCGCTGTGGGTTAAATTTCCCCTGGGATTCCCCTCTCAACTGCTCTTGGATCAAATCCCTAGCCCAATTCTTGATGCTGGAAGAATTTAAAGCATTGTGTGTGTGTGTGCGTGTGTGTGAAGACCACCTTCTGTTCAGGAAGCTCTTCACAAGATTCTGGAGTGCTTGTGTGAACTCTGCATTCATTGTGAGCCCCAGTGGAAATCAGCAGTGGTTTCACATCCAGTGATACATATGCAGTTTCAGCAACTGGTCTGACCATCAGCATTTAACTTTGAACCAACTTGCTTTTGCGAGATGACAGTAAATGGCTAATGTTGTTTTAATGCACAAGTCATGGTTCCAGTCATTTTAATGTCTCCATGATGTGGCCATTCCCCTCTCTTTCCTCATTTTAAGGCCACAACAATGAGCATTATTTATGCCTTAAACGTGTGTTAATGAATTTTACAAGCATGTTGGATTTAGCCACTGTCAGAGAGCCAGAAAGCTTGGAGCCAGAGTCAATCCTGCTTCATGCCAAAGCATTATGCGAGCCATTGGAAATGATTATCCACAGACAAATGGGAAAATACATCAAATGATATATAAGGTCACAGTGACAGCCAGGAAACAATGCCAGAATGCGCTTACTGGCTCAGATCCTGTTTGGCTCGCTTGCTTATATAGGCATGGAGAGAAGGAAGAGCCAGCCCTTTGCTCGAGCCAGGCATATAACTTCCTTGGCTTCTGCAACTCAGCAGCACAGATGTCGTGGCAACAACAACCCATCAAACATGCATTTATTTTGCCATCTTTTATTTTCTGTGACTTTCCAAGATGTGACCATCAAGGGCAGAGCTATTTGCAGCATTTAAAGTTATGGAAATCATTCTCTGAGCACTGGAAATATACGTGCATTCAGAGATAACTATGGTTGGAACATTAGGTGTGGTTCTGAACAACTGAACCTCTCTCCATTACCCAGTGCCTGAACACACTCAACAGGGCCGATTAAATTTATATATCTTTTGGACAGCTGTGTTTGCTGCTGCTTACACAGAAATCTGGATATGTGCAAAGTTTTCTTCACATTAGGAATGCTTCAGAAATCTGCTTTGCTTTTTTTATTTTCATTTTCAAAAATGTGTGTATTTTCATCTGCATTTCCCCAAATGCATGCATCAACGGAGCACATGTTTTATCACACACATTTTCTCCCATTCATTAAACATGTTTGCTTGCATTAATATTAATATTTTGGGTGTCAAAACTATGCATTCTTTCATGGACATTTTTCAGTTGAATTCTTTTCAAACACTCTTCCTGTTGCTCTGTAAATTGCACTGCAAGCTCAGAAATGTGTAGACTTCAACCACAGATTGTGTTTCGGTTGGAATGTGAGAAGTGAACAAATTCTTGTTAAAAATATAGTTTGCAACCTGATATGGACAGGAGCCAGTACAAGTCTTGAGAATAACTTAGGAAAACAACATGTCATAAATGTCATAAATTGGGAAAATTAGGAAAGTGTATACCTCTAATATTGAGGTTAGTTGATGGGAGGCATTCCATCCATTTTAGATGTGGCTAAGAGTTGTTGTTGTTAAATTGGATTGATTTTCAAGCCAAGAGTGGCACTTACACCCTAATGTACCTGTCTCACCTCTAAGCTCTGACTCAAAGGCTCTTGTCAAAGAGCCATCCCTCAAAGTGGTGAAGGGGATGGCAAATAGAAGAGGTTCCTTTTGGAAGTTGCATCCCACCTGTGGAACAGGCTTCCCAGAGAAGTATGCCTGGCACCCTCATTATTATCATTCTGGCAACAAGCAAAGTCGTTCCTATTTTCCAGATATTTTAAAGTCTGAATAATATCAAATCAATTTTTGATTATTAGGATTTTTATGCTGGTTTTATTATGACTGTACCTGAGGAATTTTAAATTTATAATCTCTGTAGTTACTGTAATTGTAGTATTATATGTATTTTATTTGATTTTATTATTGGCTTTATGCTTACATTGTACACCACCCAGACAGCCCTATAGAGCTGTGAGAGTGATTTATAAATCAAAAAACTAAATAATGTGAATGAGCCCTAACATCCCATGATGTGAATATAGATTTCTTCTGAAAACTCTGTGCCGTGATTATTTTTATAAAACAAGACATAAGTAATGCAATCACATAGAAGCTCTTCTGCCTAAAATTAAAAACAACAGCTATTCAGATTCTTCCTATCTTGGGTTTTCTACAATAAATGGGCTGAATATGACAATTAGTAGTAATGCAGACCAACCATCTTTCCCTGGCATGCAGTATTTCTGTTTTAATTTGTATTTCAGGAGAAGATATGGTACATAGAAAGGAGAAAAGAAGGGAATGAGATTTAAAGCTTAAAATGGAAGAGGGCTCAATGGAAACATTCTGGATAAGCAAATAAATTATCAAGATGACAACATGATGCAATTAGTCGCTTTAAGTGGAAATTTTTAAAGCTTTGGAGCCTAGGACTGAACTAAGGAAAAGGACAGTAAAGCCATACCAAGTGTTGCCTGACAGCTGTTTTGGAAAGATTGCTTGTATTAAAAGATGTTCAATCTTCTCAAAGCTTTAAATAGGCTTAGGCTTAGATTTGAGCTGAAAATCTCATTTGTCCGGCATTCTAAACTTTTTTTCACTTCTTCTGACGCGTGCCAAATGGACTTTTCCTGCAAACATTTGCCTTCTCCTATGCCCTGACATCACTCAGTGGTGCCACAAGAATCCCAGAATGACACCCAATTGACCTTTTGGACTCTTCTTGGTGTGTTCTAAGCCATACCTCTAGACAAGGGGGAACCAAGCTTTCTGATGTTGATATTTTACCATTTCTGGTAGTCCTAAGAAGTGTGCATGCAGTCCACATGCATATGTCCTTATATTAATGGTTTTAAGAAAACAAAGAATGTTTTAGATAAGATAAGAAGCATGCAGATAAGAAGCATGCATTATTTCTAGTAGAAAAACAATTTGGGGCAGCCAGATTCATCTCTCCCTCCCCCTCTGTGAGCTGGGGGTAAAAGGTTGGGCTGTTAGAATATTCTTTAAAAGGGAACTGTTTGATTTCATGCATGGTTCTAGGAAGATTGTTCCAACATTTCACCACAGGTTCTTCAAATTCTGTGCCAAATTATCTCACTTAATATCACAAACATCCCATCACACAAACCTACACAAGTTAAGACAGAGCTCCCAGCATTCCTGTCAGCATGAGAACTGCTGGCATTTGCAGGGCAATCTTTTGGCTAAATACCCATATATTGTACCCTAAGGCTGCAAACCTCTACCCAGTTCCATGAGGGTAAATCCCTTTGAGCTTTATGGTGCTTGTTTCTGAGTAAGCATGTACGTGTTTGCACTGTAATGGAGACTACAAACTTTAGTCAACCTACTGACATTTACATTGTCCATCAAAATGTCCTATCACTTTTAAATAGTTCCTCTCCTTTCCTCTCCTCTCCTCTCCCTCTTTGGTAAGCATATGGCTATTTCCAATGCCTTGGAATTCAGTGTTCTCTTCATTTTTTATATAGTTCATTTCCTCATTTTTTAAAGAGTTCCTTTCCTTTCCCTCTTTGGTAAGCATATGACTATTTCCAATGCCTTGGAATTCAGTGTTGTCTTGCCCTTTTGACTTTAGTGATGTTTATCTTATTTGATGTTAGTGTAATTTTATATTTTATTGATCATATGATGGGTTTTTGTTTAAGCCACTTTGAATTCACTAATGAAAAAAGAGGAGTATGAGTATTTTACTGTTTTACTAGTTTTATTTTCAAATTTTATTAGTGTCTGGAAGCTGTCCTGAGTGCCATCTTGGGTAGGAAGAGGGCATAGAAGTCAAATGTATAATAAATAACTATAATATTCTATTTCTACATTGCATATTCACCAAAGCCCTCTGGGTGGTTTATAAGACAAAGTTTAAATCTGTAAAATACTATAGCATAGTAAAACAGAATATAAAACTACAAGTTTATACAATTTGGTTTTCATCGAAGTAGTATCCAAGAACAAAGTCAGCAGCAGTGTAAAGCTAAAGGTACACTAACACCATTTTGAAAAATTAAGGGCTAAAACCCCTGCAAAAATAGTAGTAGTACCAGCAGCTGTAATGGTTTCAACTGCCACTGCAAAAACACCGTGTAAATGTCAATGAAGCCTCTCTAAGGAGGTCATTGCACAGCTGAGGTGCCACCACTGAAAATACCCTGCCAGAGCAGCCAGCTGCCTTATCTCATTCTGTGACAGCTTGTGAGGGATGATTTTGGGGACCAGGCAGGTCTATATGGAATGAGACACTCTTGTTCACCACTCATAATAGAACTGAAAAGGGTCATACCTCTTATTTCCTCCCAATGACCAAACATGATGATTCAGACTCATAGAATAGAATTTGGATGGTTCCTGTATTGTACAGCAATATCATCACTGAGTTCTTCTTATCTCATATCAAGCCTCTGAGATGAATATTGAAAGAGTAATGTTATCCTCAAGAGAGCTTTAGAAATCAGCTTCCTTGTGGTTTAGCTTACGAAGATGTGACAACATTTTTAAGCCTGATTCTGTTCAGATCACACTCAAGCAACTGTAATGCAAATTTTGCTGCTATCTCAGCTTCTTTAAATATATGTAACTATTAATTTTTAAAATTAGGAATCAAATGACTTCATTTGTAGGAGTACTTTGAAACACAGAGCATACCATTTTGCAATATTCACTGCTATTACAGAGTAACTGGGCTGATGCTGTAGCTATTACATTGACCTTTATTCTGAGACAAGATGCTGAATTAGAGATGAATGAGTGCTTGGTTTCTCTTAGTTTCTCATGTATCCAGTCTTAAGTCTGTTCCTCCCTATTTCTGCATCAGTTTGTGAATTAAAATAACAATTAAAAAATCTTCCTGAACATCTTTACTCATTTTCACAGGTAGCTCCTAATATACTTATTCCTGTGCATTTTTACCTAATGCATGCACTTTATACAAACAATATTCTTGAAAACAATTTATTTATTTAATATCCTACCTTTTCCCCAAAATATAATAAGGCTAAGGTATATTAATTATTATATATTATCATAAATATAATACACCAGTATCACGCACATTAATATTAATTTAATTCATGTTTGTATATATATAAATACACACAATACTGTAATATATTGTATACATTAATATTGTATATATTGTATATTAATTCTTCCCCATTCCTATGTAGAATAAGACTAACCACCATCCTATGTGGAACTTCCTTCCACTTCCCTGTAATATTTAGGCATACTAAAGCCCTTTCCTTGGCTTTGATAGTGGCAGACAATGATGTGGAATGAAATCGGGGAAATGTTAACATGTCAAGACAAGTATGTATGTGCTTAAATTTTCATTGAAGAGCAGGGAGAGCTCAATCCCATGCTGGTATTTTTCATTGTGGCCATATACAACCAGATTGCATAGTTTTTCTTTAAGTCTACAGATTAAAATACAAGATCAGAACCTGTTTCTCAACTTATCCCCACTCCACTATGTTAAAATCTTAATGGACAGTTGCTTTAGGACTGATCATCCATAATTTACTCACAGAGGCAGCTTTCAGGTCAGAAATTGCAGCCGAAGGGGATTTTTAAAAATTGTGTAGTTAGCAACTGTGCTTGTTGTTAATTAACTGTAATGCTAGGCATGGAAGGCAATTTTCATTAGGATTACAGTGCATCAGACATTGGACTCTTACTTCCCCAGCTGCAATCCTAATCACATTGCTCCTTTTTTAGAATACAAACTTTTTATTCTAAGGCTGATTTCCATGTTATCTTTGCAGGATCATGTTGCGCAATGTAAGGCTTAAACTTCTCTGTGTGCTCTAGAAACATAGACATGTAGAAACAGAGCGAGTCAGAAGGGGTCTCCTGGGCCATCTAGTTTGACCTCCAGCACCAGCTGGCTCCGCTCACAACATGCCCACCATGTGGACGTCCAGCCTATCCTTGAACACCCGCACTGATGGGGCCTCAACAACCTCTCGTGGAAGCCCATTCCACACCCTCAGGGTCCTGACTGTCAGGAAATGCTTCCTGGCATCCAAATGGAACCTTGGCTCCCTGAGCTTTGCTCCGTTGGAGCACGTCCTGCCTTCCTCTGCAGGGGAGAACAGGTCTCTACCCATCTCCATGTGACATCCCCTCATATACCTGTATGTCGCCAACGTATCCCCTCTGAGTCTGAATAATATCAACCCCAGATATCTTAATTAAATCAAAGGAACAAATGCAGATATGGTTGCTAACTACATAATTATAGTAGTATGGGATAATTTCCTAGTTAGCAGCTAGCTTTTCAGAGGACTACTCTAAAACAAGGAAATTGGGGGACAAAAGGTTAAAACTGCTATACCCAAAGTGGGCTGCCAGAGGTATTTCTGTCCTTCATAATCTCCTTTTCATTTTGCTGTTAGCAGTTCTTCAAAGGTTGGGTCCACATTTACACTGTATTTATTGCACTGTCAACATTAAATAATTTCCCCAAATCCTCTTTTCCCGCCAGTCCCTGAAAATGCCACAGAGAGTCAGAAGACCCTGCTGAAAAGGGTGAGGTGTGTGTGTGTGTGTGTGTGTGTGTGTGTGTGTGTGTGAGAGAGAGAGAGAGAGAGAGAGAGAGAGAGAGAGAGAGAGAGAGAGAATCCCTAAAAGTCAGAAGAAGGACTTTTTGCAAACACAGTCCTTCTTCCCATGGATGGTCATGAGAAGACAGTTCTTGGATCCAAGCCTTTATATCCTTCACACAGTTGAGGAAGTTGTCTGTCAATGTTGTCTCTTTCATATCATTCCAAAACTTTAAGAGCATTGGCGCATCCAAGGTCAACCCTGTTATCAAGGATGAGGGATACTGTGACAAGGATAACCTTGTTTATTTGACTCCTTTGTTTCCTAGGGTTCATTCCATTGGCTTCAGTTGATTTTGAATAGCACAAGGAGGGGAGCAATTGGAAGATGTATTACTTGCCAAGATCCTAGGGTAAAGCAAAACAGCATGCAGCTGCAATGTTAAATCTAACATTGATATAGGCTGTCCACCTTTCCTAGTCCCAAGGGATTACAATCTATTACACTAACTACATTGTGCTGTCTCCTACTGCCCTTGCCATATGAAAAAGAAAAAAAACCCTAAAATCAATACTTCATGGCAGCAAGAACTGCAGCAACATAGCATCCATGAAAATTCAGGTTTTCTGCATGCAGCTTTAGCCATCACATAAAATCTGTTTAAATAACTATCAGAACAAGGTGGCACCTGTAATGAATTATTATTTACACTTTCAAGCAATGATAAGGTCATGGCCGTCCATTCTGTGCAAGGGAAAATGATGATTTACTTTTACGGCCAGACATCTTCTATTCCAATATTACTATAAAACACTGAAATAATCAAGCACCATACTGTAGTTCTTCAGGTCTGTTATAAATGTACATCAGCTCACTAGGAGAGGTGAAACAAGGATATTGTTGAATTTACAGGACCGTAACAATTTCAGGAACAATACAAAATAATGCGAGCAAAAGCTAAATTGTAGAGCTAGCTTTAATGGAACTGCTCACTGCAGACCCAATTTTTCCAGATGTGCTGAAGAATGAAGGAGTCTAACTACCGCTTCGTACTCAAGCCTTCATAACAAAGGTGTACATCTGAATTTTATCTAGGAGGGAGGGCCCCAGTATATTCTGAGTTGCAATCTACTGCAGCATATACCTGGAGCAGGACTTCCCAGTGCAAGCACACTGGGCTAGCCACAGTGGGGCTCTTCCAAGAATTAAAGGAGCCCTTTGGTTTGTGGAAGGGACTTTGATCCAGTGGAGTCTTAAGGCACAGGAAATTCTCACAATGTGTATATAGCTATTGTACTTTTATCCCACTTATCTGCCAAATTCCGCCTTCTATGCTATTCAGGAATGCCCTCTAACCTTCCAGAGCAGATGTTGTTGAAAGCACAAGAGGTCCTTGGTGAAATCATGAAAAGCCATCTTTGGGCTGGCAGGAGCCCAGAGTAGCTCATGCTGTAAGAAGGACCCAGCTCTCCAATCTTGGGATCTAATTCATGTTATCAATACCATCTCATCTCCAAGCCCACATGTCAGTAGTTCCATAGCCCTTAGCCCTAGTCGTGTGTCCTGTACCTGAATAAGCAAACACATGACGGGAGTGAATGTTCCAGCCCTAATCATTCCTAACTTCTTCAAGGTAACCATCTGAAGAAGAAATCTCTGGTATCCATGCAAGTTCTCAGCAGGAGTCAGAATGCTGATTTCTCAGGCTGCAAAGATTCAGGAGCACTTCCTCTGAAGTCAGTCACCTACCTTGAGAGAAGACAATGGATACGATGACAGTGAAGGATGAGGCTGGCATTTTTCCTCTCATGTGTTGCCCCCGTTAAAGTACAAAACACCTCAATGGGGCTCATGACAGCGATTTCATAATTAGGGGTAGAGGAGCTGGTCTATTTCTGATCTATGTCACTTATATTGATTTATAACTCCTGTTCCATGAAAATGTGTATTTAAATATATATTAAAATAATAATTTTGAATGCTCAAAAGGTTTTTAATTTTTCCCCCACTGAACATGCATTTCTAACAGATTGTCTCAAAATACACATTTCTAAATTTGTTTTATCTTAAAATATATTTTGATACAGTCAAAAACAGCAACACCAACTTTGGAGAAATGCAAAATCTGAATTGTATTTCATGAACAGGAAAATCGGCCCAATTTGTTTATTTATTTATTTTCCTGCATGCATTAAGAAAAAAAGTTCTTTCATGACCATTTTAAAATCTCAAGTTCTTTTTTTCCTGAATATGAGAAACTTTCAAAATGTTGGTAAATTCTTATAAAAATAAACTAAAATGAAAATTCCCACCCTATAATGAATGTACATGTGGCATGGGTTATCTCACAGCATAATTGCAAAGATTCCTTAGGAATCTTTACACATTTCCCAGTGAAGGAACAGATGATTTTGGATCTCCAAAGAACACATTGCTTAAGCATCCTTTCACACCACAGTGCTTCAACTTAAGGGAGCTGATAGCGTATAAGAGGTTTGTAGACTGCAACTGGAGGCTGCAACATCAAAACATTAATTTGGGAGTCCAAGAAGGGACTACTTCAGGGTAAGTGGTATGAAGATTGAAGCCCAGCTGTTCAGGAAACCTGCACACTTTTCATGGTGGATGTTGTGAAATGGATGGTCCGTCAGATAGTACTTTTTGCACTGCCATGATTTTGGCTGCATTTTGTTTATTTTTTGTAGAACAGTGCACATTTAAACAGAGACTGTAATGAGCTGTAAGAAGGCACATTTCCTCCCTTTTTAATGAAACAGTCATTTTCATTTTAAATAGAAAAATCTGTTATTGATGTTCTTGCAGGAAAAAAATGCACTAAAAAATTCCTTGAAATTAAACAGCAGCGACAGGTGAAAGACCTGAAGGAAGCAGGATTGCTGCAATCAACATCTTTTTATAGGTAAATCACTTTCTTCTCACTAAGGGTTTGATTGTGCTTGCTGAGATTTCCATTAGCACAACTTAGAGGATCAGCATGATTTGAATCCCATTGATGTATGTGAATGTTCTATCACTAAGAAGTGTTCTGTGGATTTGGGGTATGACTCCATCAGTCACCCTGATCCTGTGGTTTCTTTTAAGAATGTGAGTTTTAATGTCAGGGACAGCCTCATACTTAAAGAAGAATCTGATGGCATAAGTGTTCTCTTCACTAAAATAAACAGAGAAGTCTTCGAGGGTTGGAGTTTGTTGTTTGCATCAAAGCAATGCATCCACATATTCCAACTCATGCTGAGTTAAGCCTTATAGATAGGCAGGCACAGCTCCAAATTTGTCTGGACTGAAGATATAAAATCTCCTTCAATCCAAAAGCTAAATTCAATTTTGGAAAATCTCCTGGAGGTTGTATCCTGATGGCAGACCAGACTGAATGCAAAAAGGGTCAAGGCCAAAACACCTACAAATTACTCCCCCAAATCAACATGTCTTAGCTGAGAACATTCAATGCTAGGAAATAAGCTTTCCTAGAAGCTTTTCAACCTTTTAGAATGGGGGTGGGGGACAATTCAGGAAACCATCACATTATCTGTAGTCAGAGAAAAAATGTTAAAGCAAGGGAGGGGTGTGTGGTTACCTGGTGAACCCTGGAGGATGGGCTTGAGGTTCTCCATCCCTGGCACTGGGGCAGACCTTGAGAAAGGTGTCCCTGGCATGCCACTGGCCCCACATTACTCTGGACAAGTGTTGGTCCTTGTTGCTCTCTCCTGACCTCATGTCCCTATATCCTATAAAACCCAACTTTTGGCAGATGGGCAGGACCTCCAGCACAGAACCTGGAGAGAAGAGCACCATGGCATGAGTGAAACAGGTATATGCAGAATCTGCCAGCCATGCTTCTTAGCGTAGGTAGACTTGCCATTAAGAAATGCTATGAGATGTTTTGGAGATCTGGGTACTTGTTTGTTTGTTAGCTTGCTTGCTTTTGCTCCATGAATGATGATGAGTATTACTATCATAAATTTACAGCTCACAAATGCTAATATGTGAGCTAGTTCACATACACATGTCATCACTTGATGGCTTCAGGTGCATGGGTTCATGACCTCAAACACATCCATTCAGGATTATTTCAAGTAGTTTTAACTGACTCCTTAGCCAAAGTAAGGCTCCTGGAGTAGTTTACATGGAAGCAGCAAAGCAAGAGAGTTCCTGCCCACAGGATTAGAGCCCCCCACAATTTGCACAAAGTGCACAAGCAAAAAGGGGTGAGAGGACAAAGAGAGAAATGATATGCTTTTTTGTTGGGTTTGTAGAAAGGCCTCTCTGTCTCCTCTTCTCTCTCTCTGTTACAAGGTACTGGTGGAAACAGTTGAGAAAGAAAGACCCTTCATGGGGGATATCTGGAAGGTCCACCTTTCATCTTAACTTCTTTTGCAACTTTAAGATTCAGCAAATGGTAAATAACTAAGAAATGTCTGTATATTTGTGAGCCAAGCTTCAGGTGGTAATCAGATGAGTGGATGAGCAAATGAATAGACAACGCTAAGACTTTTCATGTGGAAAATGGAAGTAGCTTGCCAATACTGACTGCAGTACAATACCTTTCTTGGAATATAAATGTCCAGTGCCTAGACAAACAAATGACGAATTGACTATCATTTCAGGAAACCACCAAACTATCCACTTTCCCCCTTTTCAGAACAAAAATGGACAATGAGGTTGCTCAAATCCTATGTCTCGAAATACTTTCCTGCTAAATCTGGAGTTGTCTAATAAGACTCTAAATTGTTTAGAAAAGCTGAACTTAGGCATTTAAAGTCTATTTGGATAGGTTATCTGGACTGAGCAATTAATGCTAGATTAATCACTAGTAAGGCTTGAGAAGGTCAGCTGATTTAGAAGTGTTTGTGCCTTGTAAAAACAAGGAATCAATTTATCAATTAACAAGTGCTGCTGTACAAGCCTTAGGAAAATCATGCCTCTAAAGAATACTTGCTGACATGTCAGAAGAGGTCTGAACAATTTCTGACCCCCCAAAAATCTGAAAGCAGCTGAGTAGAAAAGTATGGTGGACAATGAAGTCCTGAAGTAAACTTTGTAAAAATGTGCCACAGAAGATAGAAGGGTAGAAGAAGAGGTCTTTGCCAAATGTGATAAGCTCTTACAATGAGAGTCAGATTTCCCAGGGGAATGGCAGGATACAGATCGACTAACTAACTAAATACAGGAGCTGTACTGAAATTCAAAATATCATGGTCATATTTGTGAGTAATCAGTTTAGAGCTATTCTTCAGCTTTCAGGGTGGTAGGGTTGAACATGAACATGTCTATTATGCTTATATGATGATGATGATGGGAGTGACTCCCCCTGCTTTTTTACATTTATATTCCAGTTGTGCTGGTGGTAATAATGCCAGAAATGGGACTGTTCTTGATGATCTGGGATGAAATTTTCTTTACTCCAAAATCACTTGAGATGCAGCACAGTTCTGAAACGTGTGTGTGTGTGTGTGCGCGCATGCAGGAATAGGGAATAAATCATGGCAGCTGTTTGGGCTCCTCATTTCATTCTCACATAAGTATCACATAAGTATATAAGTATTTTAATTTAAGATAAATTCATCCAATATCCACCCACTGCTAAGTCCTTCTATCATTATAATCACTCTATTCATAACTTCCAACCCAGTATACTCATACGATCCAATCCAGGCAGGGAGGAAAATCTCTGGAGCATGACCAAAAATGGTTGTTGGCAGGGCTTTTTTTGTCATAGAACGCACCGGAACGGCGTTCCAGCACCTTTTTTTGCAATGGATTTTACTAAGTGATTTTGAATCGTAGCAGATCAGCAGCAAACATCATTAACATCGTGCCTGCAGGCTGCCTTTGTGTCTGCTATCTGTTATCTGATAGTGAGATAGTGAGGGCGCTGCTGCTCTCGCTTGGGATTGGTGTGTGTGGTCGTGCGCTTACTGCCGGTGACGTGAGTTCTGGCACCTTTTTTTTTTTTTTTTTACAAAAAAATCACTGGTTGTTGGGCTACATTTGGCCTGGTGGATCTGTGATAGCATAAAGCATTGTGACATCTTTCTTAGTTGTTGTCATTGGAGGACATGAATAGGCATCAGCCAAGGACTCAGAACCTGCAGGAGCCCTCTGACAATTCCCATGGATTTGTTCTTCCTCTTCAGTACTGCATAGTCCTTGTTCACTTGGTTCTTGCTTTGGCCTGGACAATGATGATCATGAGAAGGAGGGGCAGTAAGGTCACTGCTTTCCTGCTCACTGGCCATCTACCTATCAAATAGGCAGCGGTAGCTATGATGAGAAAGAAGATGTAGAGCAAGAACCACTACTGACAATAGTGATGAGATGGTGGACTTACAGAAGGAAGGGACCCATGAAGGGTATCTTGCCCAAAGGCCCTGAGAAACCTGAAGTTAGCACTGATGTTTGCAGAGGCAATGTGAAATTGAAGGACTTAAAAAAAAACTTACATGGGATACTTATAATGCAGTATTATATTTTTAATTAGTACTTGACTTTATAAAACAATTTCCCAATGATGCTCTGGAAAGACAATGAGAATAATGTTATTCCTTTAAATAACTATACAGTATTTGGAAATGAGAAAGTGATTATATTCTAATACATTAAATATAGCTTGGAGTCAACCTGTGACATTTCACCTAACTATGCAGAGAAAGTAATTACCTGTTAGCTGTTTCAAGATTTCCCATTCATTTTTCCATCAGTACTTTCAGCCATAAAATTATGGCATCTCGATTTGTTACGCTTCTTAAAGGAGACGGAATAAAATAGGCATTTAAAAAAAGGTGCTGGATCTATCACCTTGGGAGCAGGTGTCATTCTCAAGTCCTAGTGAAAATGGTGTTTACATTTATTGTTTATTGCACAACTCCTTAGACCATGACAGGGTAAAACAAACATATACAATCAGTTAAAACTATCATAATACATGAAGATTGGTTTTATATTGTTATTTATTTTATATTCTTAGTTTTATATTGTTATTCTTGTATTATATTTTATGTTGTGAGCCGCCCTGAGGCTTCGGCGAATGGGGTGGCATAGAAATGTTTTAATAAATAAATAAATAAATAAATAAATAAATAAATAAATAAATTAGTATACATAAAATAAAGAAAGTACTTTAAACAGGGTATTACCAAGGTGCAGCTAGAATAAGTCATTCCTATGTGGCATTGGTAGGGCTACAGTCATGTGCTTCACCTTCTTTTAAGTATAATTTTATAATGTCTGTGTATAACTGGCAATGATGCATAGAGTGGGTGAAGTCTTCTACACAAGCTGATATACAGTCTGTCTTGAATTGGTATACCATTCAATCTCCCCATTTTCCTCACTGATTCCATTTGATTAGAACAGTCTGGAAAAAGCATTCCAATGTTCCATTTTCAACGAGTATGTCAAATATTTTTCATATTGATGAAGTTTTGTGCCTGATAACCAATTACTGATTTTAGAGAATATAATGGCAATCATGTACTTATGTTTAACAAAATTTGAACTGAGGAACTGGTAGAGATATTCAAGGATTTTGTTTATTCTACATTTCAAAGCAAATCAACCTGTTCCTTTCTAGACCAATGTGCATACCAGAAAACATTTACTGTTTAGAATTTTGTGATGCAGTTTGCAACTCAGAAAAACATGACATGACAATGCATACCAGGGAAAAATGTTTTCAAATATATACTTTGAAATAAAATACATTTAGAAATAAGTATATTGTAAGAAAAGGCATTTAAATTTACTTAGGGATGGGGGAAATCATGGAGGAAAGTGTCCATGAAGCAAGCTCTTAAATGAACAGAAGCAGAATTCTTGTACATCCCTAAATGTACTGTATAAATACAGTTTTGGTGCCTGATAAAAACATACATATTGAAACAGCATTGTATTGGCTTTTGAAAGAATGCATGACAAATTTGATGGACTAGAAACTGACATCCCTCCCTAGAAAAGGGCCTTGTCAGTCAGAAAGATTCCTGAAAAAAGCCTCTTTTAAATGAGGCTACTAATAAATTATAATATTGGCATCAACTACAAATTCTTTTTACTGTATATAAATAATTTTAAACATGCAAACAATATCTCCCATAAGTGCGTTTTTGTTTTGTTTTCACCTGGGACTTTTCTCCTGTCAATGTCTAAAATTGTTGCAAATATCTGAAGAGTTAACTAGTTGTGAGGATTGAGTAAGAATGGATGAGAAAGTAGACCTGTGGTGTACAGACAGACAGACACACACACACATACACAGAGAGAGAGAGAGAGAGCGAGCGAGCGAGCACTTCTTGAGCCTTGCAACAAATCAAGATCTGCATTTTTGCAAGCTTTCTAATGCTGCTCATATTAGGGAAAGCAGATGTCAACAGTATAAATATTAGGGGAAAGTGTGCACAAAATGATCACAAAACAGAATTTTAGCAAATTACTCATTTATTAGATTAATATTCCAGCCCTCCCCCCATTTTTGAAGAACTCAAGACAGCTTATATCAGTCTCCTCTTCTTGTTGCTCAAAGTACTTAGGAAAATGCATGCATTTGAAAATATGCGCAAAATGTGCAGAAAAGGGACATACGAGTTTATATATTTTCAATTAAAATAGATAAATTCATCACTAACTTGTGCTGAAATGGGACAGAACATGCCTTGTCCTCCCCCAAATCTGACATTTCAGAGACCAAGAATGAGAGATCTGTCTCTCCTTGGAAGAACATTTGAAAATACATCTTCATTTGATTAATAACTTTGCAGGTAGCAGTCATACTAAGGGAGGGGTTCTGGATTAATTCCACAGTCCAACTATGGGGATTTAACTGGTTTTCCTGATGAAAATGCCCCCTTTCCCACTATTTGTCTGGTAGGGGTGGGAAAAAGCCCTGTAAATGTTCTCTATAAAACTAGACTAAGGGGGGGGGGGCGGGGGGCAGATAACCTCATGGAGGAAAACTTTATGCTACAGTTCTTGTTGAACATCTCTTCCCCAGATTGTGCCCACCTCTCCTGGTTTCATATTTGGGACAGCAGCAACTTCTAAAGGGAATTACACATTTGCCAGACCCTAGAAAATGCTAACGCAGACTAGTTTCTGGTGCGCACTGGAGGTAGCTTTGTTTATGCTTAATAAATGCTGCTGCTCTTGTTAAAAAAAACCAAAAACTCGTCTTCAAACAGATTACAAGAAAGTGCTGTCAGTTGTTATAAGCTGCTTCATTGCCAGTTACTATCAGCACTTAGACACCAAACATCCGCTCTTATTCTTGGTTCCATGTGTACCTGTCATCTCTTTTTAAGTATTTCATGTTACATTTTTTATCAAGCACTTACAGCCACCATGCATTTCGGGGAGTCACACCATATCGCCTGAGTGAGGCTGCAGTCAATTAAAGATGAGCTGGGATGGAGCCCTTCAGAGCCAAAGCAACGGCACAAACATCCCTGAGACGTGGCTCGGATATAGTCAAGAGATGGCAATGCTCGTCTTGCCATAGTGCTGTTTCTTCACTGTCCCACGTGCTGCACACCCCGTTGTTCGGTATTCCTGACAAAAAGCAAGCTAACTAGGCCTGTTGTTCTTTGAGATTTTGGAGAGCATGTCGCTCATGGGAAGGGACTTCTTCAGATTAAAGGAAGGGATGGCTGCACCAGCCCCACACATCGTCCCCATCTTCCTGGCTCCACCCACAACCTCTGCCCAAAGAATGGAGGGCCAAAGTGTCAGCTAGCTAGAGTCCCTGATGTTCCGCTGTATGGTGGACAACCTGTGGCCCATTGGCTTGATTCAGCTGACTGAGTTTGCCCATGAAGCCAATGAAGATTTGGGTCCCTCTGTGACCCCTCCCCAACCTCTGTCTCTCCCCAAAGCCTTACCCTGGCCCAGGGGCTACTTTGGGAGGACCTTGTTATCTCTGTTCACAGAGAGAGGGTGAGGAAGGCTGTCTACCTTCACACTTAATGTTAACCCCTCTGCAGTGAATATCCTCACCACAGTTTTCACTTGCAAAAAGATCACCTTCTCCTTGGCACCTTCTCCACTGGTCAGGACCAGCGGGGTATGCAAGGAAGAGGCATATGCTGGCCCAAGCCCATGTAGGGCTTTATATTCCTCACCAGCATTTCGAATTAGGGAGCTGAGAGAAATCAAATGCAGCTCAACCTGGGCAGGCTCGACTTTATCATCCATGCACCATGTATAAGATTTGGCCTCAAAAACTGCAACTTTTTTGTTGCAGCTAAGTCCCATTGAAGACAATAGAACCAGACTAAACTGAAACTCATTGCCATTTAGAACATAGAAGCAGAGAAACAGAGCGAGTCAGAAGGGGCTTCCTGGACCATCTAGACTGACCCCCGGCTCCAGCCGGCTCCACTCGTGACATGCCTACCCTGTGCATGTAATTTGCATGATTTCCACATCACAAAATTCTAGGTCTTTTGTAATGAGTGCATTGCAAGCCGGCTTCCAGCTCTCATCCTCACACTGTTATGCTATGATAGCAGCGGGTAACTTTTTGACCAAAAAATTCCAGCTATGTGGAACGACCCAGTCTTGCAGCAGAAGAGATGTAGTGATAACAACCACTGCCAAACCAAATCACAGTAGTAGCAGCCACAGCCCTTCAAGTCCCAGTGCAGGCACCATCTCTATTTACCTGATTTGTTTTGAATCACACCAGAGTAGCTTCCCGAGAGCAAGCTGCTGCTTGCTCTTACATTAACATTTTCAGAAGTCTACCACTATAATAACTTACGTATGAAGCAAGCAAAGTCAGGAGGGAGATGGTGACACTTTGTGAAGCTGCGGTAGAACCTGCAATTCATTTATCAAAAACTGTAGTTTTCTTTACAGGATAGGTAAAATAATAAATAGCAAGCAGAGAAAGTTAATTTACCTCCACAGAATTTGATTTGATAATAATACGAGAAAAGAAAGGGAGAATGAAAGAAAATGTAAGGATATTCTGTAACCCCTGCAGGCGTATTGTCACATCTAATTTAGAAAAGCAGTGCATCAGGCAACATGGGATTTTGTGATCCAGCATGGTATAAATTTCTAATATATAGTAGAATGTATGGCTTTGCCATGACACAGACAAATTGCTTATTGTATTGCCCTGTCCCATAATTTTGTTACCACTGTGAAAAAGTCATGCAAGCAGAAATATCATACATTAAAATGGCTAGATGGCATTCCCATTTTGGAGATTTTTTTTCCCTTCATGTTTTATTTATTGCTCAGCATCCTTTGCTTCTTTCCAAGAGGGAGCACCTGCTTATCACTCGACTTGGCCATCTCGGCAATGTGCTCCCATGGAGGATGTGAACACCAAGATGTGTTTTGCTTGTGGCCTTCCCATCAGAACATTCAGGCTTTATTCACAGCAACAATGCTGTACTGCAAGTTGTCTACAGGCAATCTGGTGCATAGTTGTCAATCAAAATAAAATTAAGGGACAGTTGAAAGACAACTAAAAACCGCTGCTAAATATCACACGACTGATGTTTATGCACTAGTCATATAAGCATTTTATTACATTTGTATGCAACTTGCATGGGATAAAATCCAAACAGACAGTGCCTGAAGGCTCACAGACTGTCTGTCTCAATCAGGGATGCAATAACTGAAGTACACACAGATGATGTTGGAATAACAGAGCACAGTTCTAAATTTTAACCTCAGTATTGGCATAATCCTATGGCCATTAGGCAGAGTCTAGACAGCCACAGAAGAGGTTGGAATTCCAGCTCTGGCCTCAGAAATGTACTTTAAGGTCAGAGTTGGTAAGCTAACTTCATAGTTGGAGATTTGGAGGAATTCCAGGAGATAAGGAGTGGAGTAGTGAGTTTTCACCATAATACATGATATCCTAATACCTCCTCCTTGCACTCTAGGGCAAGAAGGCACCCAACACTGGTTACATCTTTTCCATGGCAGGAGAAGCCTGAAGGCAACTTTTATTTTTGTGCACCTTCTACACTTCTCTGGATGCCTGTCATCCTCTGGGATCAGGAGGTTCTGAGAAGCCATATTGGATGGAGCTGTATCAATTTTTAAGTAAATACTACATTGACACAGAAAGATAGCTGCTGTTGTTTTAAGTGATGACTCATTAAGAAAGCATTTAGCAAGGCATTTATTTATAGCCTGTTTCATTGATCTTCAACAGATGCTGTTAGGGAAGAATCAAAATTCTTCCTTTATATGCTGCAAATGGCCACAGGCTCACCACCATTGTTCAGTGCTTTCACAAAAGAGACCTCCACTGCCTAAAGGCATGATCATCTTCCAAGGCTGAAAAGAGCTCAGTTGGTTTTCTATAGGCTTTCTGAGTGATAGGCTTATAAAGAGAACAAAGGGGCTTTGGAGAATATGTTTGAAGAAGACTTTGCCCTTTTGGAGTCTAGTGGTCTAACTACATCTACTTGTATGCATGGGTGTTTGGGGTGATCAGGGAGGGGTAGCACCTCTGGTGTAGGGCATGTCGTGTCCTCTTAGGGCAGCTCGTCCACCTTTGGTCCCCACTCATCACCCAGCTCTCACCTGTGGCTCCCAGTAGCTGTAGCATGCGCAGCGGCCACACCCCGGGCAACAGCTTCGACAGGCTGGCCAAACCAGGTAGCGGGTAGCAGTTTGGTCAAGACCTTCGGTGAGATAGAGATTTGTCTGTCCCGAGCATGTGAAGACAGACTCTGGCGGATTGAGCGGATGAGACCTGCTAGAATAGGACCAACGGTCATGAAGGTGGTTTCTGCAAGCATTGTGGTACGCTAAGAGCACGGCAAGACACGAAGGTGCCCTGGTCAACCACTGCGCCCAGCCCATCTCCAACCGTCTTGACTCTTGTCCTGCCACTGGAGCAAGATGGATTCTGGGAAGAGAGAGTGAGGCGACTATGTGCAGCTCTCCCTCACTTTAATCCAATCCATGCACAAGTCTTGACATCCTCAGTTCTAGTAAACCTCAAAGTTCTGTGGCAATGGGTGAGTGATGAAGCAGCAGGTGTGGATACACGGGGAGCTGTAGCTGCGGACCTGCATGCAAACGGCTCTGGTCTAATGGACGTCTTCTTGCTGACCGAAGCAACAGCTGGATTCGGCATCTACCTGAGTGACTGAGCAGCCCTCTTTAGGACTGCACTGCTCACCTCCATAGCAAGACGAAGGGGCTAGAAAAGGTGCCCTAAACATTGTTTGCTTCACAGAACCCTCGCCAGCTTACTGCGGCTGAAGAGAACCCATCTTATGCAGTCAAACAACAAAACTGCAAACAAAACGCAAACGCAAGGTAACACCACTGACTATTGGCACATGGAATGTACACACGTTTCAAGACAACCGCTCAGCAGATCGACCAGAAAGAAGATCAGCCCTGGTAGCCAGAAAGCTCGCAAGATTTAACATCAATATTGTGGCCCTGTGTGAAACTCGCCTAGCCAACGAAGGTCAGCTCACAGAAACAGGAGGCGGTTACACATTCTTCTGGTGTGGACGTAGCAGTGACGAACGTTGTGAATCTGGAGTTGGCTTTGTGGTTAAGAATCATCTTGTCCCCATACTTGCCAGTCTTCCCAAGGGTGTGAACGACCGACTCATGACAATGCATCTCCCACTACCGAGAGGAAAGCAAGCCACACTGATCAGCGGCTACGCACCCACAATGACGAATCCAGATGAAGTAAAGGCCAAGTTTTATGAAGATCTCAATGCCCTACTTTCATCTGTGAAGCGCACCGACAGGCTGATTCTACTTGGCGATTTCAACGCAAGAGTAGGATCCGATCACTCTGCCTGGGATGGCGTCATTGGAAAAAATGGAATTGGCAAATGCAACAGCAATGGCCTACTACAACTGAAGACATGTGCGGCTCATGATCTGATCATCGCTAATACCATCTTTAGCCTGCCCACTTGCAAAAAGACTTCCTGGATGCACCCACGCTCCAAGCACTGGCATCTCATTGATTATGTCATTGTATGGAGGAAAGACAGACAGGATGTAAGGGTGACCAAGGCCATGCCGAGTGCTGACTGTTAGACTGACCACAGACTCATCATCTCCAAATTAAGCCTTCACATCAAGCCTAAGAGACGTCCGCAGGGAAACAAAGCTATGATGAAAAAAAATCAATGTCAGTAAATTGAGGAACCCCAACACAGCAGCTTCACTAGCAGATCTTGACAACCAACTCTCAGAGCTGCAATTAGAGGAAAATGCTTAGAAGGACTGGGAATGCTTCCGGGATATTGTGCACTCTTCTGCACTAAAGGTTCTTGGATCCTCACACAGGAAAAAGCAGGACTGGTTTGATGAAAACAATGAAGAGATCAAGGCCTTACTTGCTGAAAAGCAATGCCTTCACCATGCTCATCAGAACGATCCATTGTCAACAGCTAAGAAAAACGCCTTTAACAACGCTTGCACAACTGTACAGAGCAAGCTTCGCAAGATGCAGGACTCCTGGTTGAGTGCCAATGCAGATGAAATCCAGAATTTTGTGATAGAAACAATGCCAAACGGTTCTACGAAGACCTCAGATCCTTGTACGGACCTCAGCCTTCAGGGAGCTCCCCTCTACTGGATTCAGATGGTGCAACTCTCATTACTGAGAAGACTCTGATTCTACAGTGTTGGGCTGAGCACTTGCTATCCATACTGAACCGCCCATCCTTCATCAATAATGAGGCGATTGACAGAATGCTCCAGGCAGATATCAACCACAGCCTGGATGCCCCACCATCAAAGCTTGAAACCCTACAGGCCATCAGCCAGCTGTCCAGTGGCAAGGCCCCAGGATCTGATGCAATCCCAGCGGAAGTCTATAAGAAAGGTGGTGCAGTGCTTGTCGACAAACTCACTCAGCTGTTCCAGTCCTTCTGGAATCAAGGATCCATTCCTCAGGAACTGAAAGACGCGTCCATCATACACCTCTACAAGAGGAAAGGAAATTGGCAAGTCTGTGATAATCATAGAGGAATATCACTGCTCTCCATCGCAGGCAAGATCCTTGCACGTGTGTTGCTGAATCGCCTGACTGACCACCTGGAACAGGGTTTACTACCCGAGACACAGTATGGCTTCCGCAAGAGCGTGGCACTGTGGACATGGTCTTCACAGCCTGACAGCTCCAAGAGAAGTGTCAAGAGCAGAATTGTGAACTGTACACCATCTTTGTGGACCTCACCAAGGCTTTTGACACTGTGAGTCACGAAGGTCTGTGGAGCATCATGTCGAAGTTTGGGTGCCCTGACAGATTCATCCTGATAGTACGTCAGTTCCATGATGGCATGACAGCTCATGTTTTGGACAACGCAGAAGCTTCAGAGGCTTTTCCCGTCACAAATGGCGTCAAGCAAGGGTGAATTCTGGCACTGACCCAGTTCAGCATAATGTTTTCAGCCATGCTGACAGACGTCTTTCAGAACAACTCCTTGGGAGTCAGCCTGAAATACTGGACCGATGGGAAACTGTTCAACCTGTGAAGACTCCAGGCTGTCACCAAGATAAAGGAGACTGTGCTACGAGACCTCCTTTTTGCTGACAACTGTGCCCTGAATGCAAGATCAGAGGAGGAAATGCAAGCCAGCATGGACAAATTTGCAGTAGCATGCGACAACTTCGGCCTCCTCATCAACACTGAGAAAACCAAAGTGATGCATCAGCCAGCTCTGAAAGCCCAATACCAAGAGCCCACCATGACAGTGAAGGGACAAAAGCTGCAAGCAGTGGACCAATTTACATACCTTGGCAGCACCCTTTCCCGCGCAGTGACAATTGACATCGAGGTCAACTGCAGAATTGCCAAGGCAAGCTCTGCATTTGGCAGACTGCAGACCAAAGTGTGGGACCACCATGGAATAAGCCTTGCTACAAAGCTTGAAGTCTACCAAGCAGTAGTGCTAACTACCCTGATGTATGCCAATGAGACTTGGACAGTATACAGGAGGCACGCTAGGCAACATAACCACTTCCACACGACTTGCCTCCTCAGACTTTTGAGGATCCAGTGGCAGGACAAGGTGCCAGACACAGAGGTCCTCTCCAGAGCAGACCAGCCATCAGTTCACTCCCTGCTGATGAAAGCCCAGACACGCTGGGCAGGCCATGCTGCAAGGATGCCAGACCACCGCATCCCCAAAAGAAGCGATACAAAGACATGCTGAAAGCCTCTCTCAAGTCCCTGGTTATCAACACCACCTCCTGGGAGACCCTGGCACAAGACTGATCAACACGGCGCATGCTGATCCACCAAGGCTGCCAAACTTCTGAAGCCAGAAGGACAACCATAGCACAAGAGAAGCGAGCACTCTGTAAAGCCAGAGTTGCAAACATTGCAACAGTGGTGCCCACACATGTCTGCCTGACATGTGGCAGAACACTTGGTGCCCGTATCAGCCTTATCAGCCACCTGCAGACGCATCATGGACAACTCACAACCTGTTAGATGTCAAGGTCCTCATCAAAAACGATGGATGAACATCATCATCATCACTTGTGTGCATATTATCTTTACAGAGTTTTTACTAGATTCCCCCATCCAAACTTGCTTCAAACTTTCTTGCTGATGAAACATTCCTTTAAATATTGGCCACACAAGCTTTCTGCAACAGACTAGTCCTGAGTAATTAACTGGCAGTCATGGATAGGGTTGCACTTTCCCATACTCATTAAAAGGTACATCCAGACAGTTCAAAGGAATTTGAATATGAATGCACATCAACATCTACATTGGCCATGCATATGGAAGACTATCTCTCTGTACTAGATCTTACTTGTTGGATCAGAGTAAATGGAGTTGTTCAAAAAGTTCTTTCTAACAGATCTTTGAGCTAAAACTTCAGTAAAGCTGCTTTCTTCTTTTCTTTCATTATTAAACAGCAGTGCACTAAAGGTGAAAATAATAAGCAAACCAGCTTGCGAATCCTGATGGGTCTGATAGACATGGGATTTTTCGCTTGGTATATGCAAATCTGTACAGAAAAAGAGCAACTAGAAAAGGAAGTGCTGAGGTGAACCTTGAAGCTGTAAGACATACACATTGCAGTTATAATTGTAAACTCTTTTCCCTCAGAAGCCTGGAACCAGGTTCCCCTAAATGGGCCTGTTAAGGACAATGGTCAGAACAGAACAGATGTGAATGAAGGATTTTCCCGATCAAAACAGCAGCTGGAATAGGGTCCAGAAACACAAGTGCAACTGATGAAACAAAAAGCATGGATCAGTGAGAGAAGAGCCCTTCTCTCCAAGAACCAGTGGAAATGGTGCACTTGGCCAAAAGCTTTTGGCCAAAGTAGACATGATGCTAAGTGCCCTATTAGGAATTACAACATTTTAAAACAATAACAACAGCAACAGCAAGCATGTGGAAGGATCTATTTATTTCTTGGGATCATGACACACAGAGAAGGGAGGTATAATGTCTCTTTTCCTCCATCTCCTCTGGTCTTGGAGAAAATCTCACTATTACTTTTCTCTTGGAGAAAAGCTAGAAGAAGCATTGTAAGAACTCTTGCCAGCAGGAAAGAGTTACCTCCCCCATCGGCTGTGGTTCTGATGAGCCCATCTCACACGACCGGGAATTAAGTTGGAGTTTTTTCTAACACACACATACACAGAAAGAAAAACACTGACATGATTCCCAACAATATGTGTAGCATTACATTTAGTCTTTCCTTTTGCTACAGGTGACCAATAAGCATGGCCAGGACAAAAAGCACGCTTCAAATGGGAAACGGTAACCCCATTATTATCTGCATTACACTGTACTTGGAAGAGCAAATACAGCAAATAGGGCAAATCTAGTTTCAATCCTGATTCCATACAATTCACTGGACACATATTGTTTAAAGTATTCTTTATTATATAATCAACCCCATTGTTTATCATGTGATTAAGACCATTGCTTATTATGGAATTAAAATCAATTGCATGTGATCCAATGGTGTGTAAGTGTAGTGGTGAATTAGATTGTTAGTAGCCATGTTCATCTGATAAAATGAAAACACAGCAACAAGTAATAAAGTAGTTATGAAAATTAATAATTATAATAAAAGAATATGCTTTGAAACACAAGTTTCTTTGCTAGGCTTAATCTAGACAGGATGGCATACACAGGATCCCTCCAAAGATGGATTCTTCACATCAAATTCCCCTGCTCTCCATAAGAGTACATATAGAAATTCATGATGTTACATCAATCCATTGTATTTTCCACACACATTATGTCATAGCTATGCATTATGGTGAAGAGGAAAAACTGATTAAAGGTTTTCCTTTTTGGTGACAACCCTGAAGGAGTCATTATCAAATCTAGCTTTGCACATATGCTAATAAACTATTTTCTTTTTCAAGGATGTTTCATGTCCTGATCCTTTGCAGTGTGGTGGGAAGGAGTATGCTTAACACTGCTATATCATAACAAATAATATGCAGAGTTCAGGCAGGTGCAAAGTTCAATTCTACTACTTTATACAGAAAAACTACTAGCATAGTGTTCTTTCATTGCCTGGAAACATATTATGAATGAGTGACTGCACACATTGTATAAATGAACAGCATTTACTGGAGAAGAAGAGAAAACTGGTCTTCTGAATTATGTATAGTTTTGAACTGAACGTAATCAAACGTAATCTGTTCCATTTTGAAGCAATTTCCAGTGCTTTAAGGAAAGGTAAACATTGATTAATTGATTGATGGATTACACTTTTATATGGCTTTCTGGGTGGTACACAAAACAAACCATAACATCATAAAATGCCATTAAGTGTTTCCACGCAGAGTGTCACATGCTTGGCAGGCTACAATGGAGGGCTACAGTCAGCATTGTATGTGGCAAGTGCTGAAGCATAACATGAGGTGATATATTGAAGAGCAGAACTCCATTAAGCACATGGATTTGCTTATCATTTTGCAACCCCGGGGATGTTGGTTTCAGAATTTAAAGTTGTTGGTATGAGGAAAGTCGAAGTGTGAGACTTAGCTGTCAGTTAAAATGTCCTTAAGCAAACTCTCTGGTATCACCATCTGAAAGCAAACAGATGACTGCTCTAATCAGCTCAACTTCTCCCCGGATTCCAAATTCCTCTGTTTATTGCCACATTTCATCCCTTTGCACACAGCAGAAATATGCGGCTTGCAACGGATTCCTCTGTCTGCCAGAGATAGTCCTCTTTAGAGTTGTCTTTTTATGAAATTGCAAACATGGATCATCCTGGTGAGACTAGTCACAGGAAAACATCCAACTGCCTTAAGTGCAAAGGAAAGCTTTCCTCGGTTCAGTTTTGGGTCAATAGTCACTTAAATAGGTCAGGTTGTGAAATTTTATCCTATAATCAGAGCTTTTTTATTATTATTATGGATAGGACATCTGTCACAAAATATTCGCAATGTTTAAATGCATTCATCAACATCCTATTGAGTTACTGCTGTTGGAATTCTTTATTGCTCAGGGACACTAATTCAACAACTGGTCCTAAAGCCCAGCCTATATTTTGACCTTGGAAATCCAAACACTTGCAGTGACAGCATGAGAATGGACAACATATAATTTAATGTATGGCTCTGCTTTCAGTCTAACCACTGCATTTATACATCTATTAGAAATAATGTCTATTGGCTTGATGTGCATTCAAAAAAGTGCTCATCTGTTTGCATAAAGAAAACTCAGTAGAATGTTCAAGATATGAACTAAACTTCAGGGATGGTAAGAACTTTCCTAAGTTCGAAGGCAAATTCAGATATTTCAAAACTACTGGGGTTTTACTTATTTTGTATGTTCCTTTCTGGATTGCCCATGTGGGATCTATAGTTTTGTCTTTGCAAAGCCAAATGCTGGAATAAAAGGGAGTCTCATTCTCTCTCAATCTCTCTTTCTCTCTCTGCGTGTGCATGTGGTAATAGCTAAGAAAGATGCAAGTTCATAAAATAAATATTATTGATAGTATCTTAATGTTTTTTACATAATTGCATAGGCTCCTCTCCTGTACACAAGACCAGAGGATATTTGGATACTTATAGTTTTGCATACTTAGATTTAAAGTTTTGCTTACCAGTGTATAAAGCTCAAAAAAGGTTGGGACAAGGATGCTTTCTTCCTTATCAACCTTCCCGGATGCTGTGCTCATCCAATGGCATGGACCTGTTGTTTCTGCTTAGACTTGATTGGAGTCCCCTCAGAGAAGGACTTTCAGTTGGCAGGCACTGACATTGCATTAGTTTTGGCACCTTCTGCCTGGGGGGAGGGGGAAGAGTGGCCAATTGCACCACTTGTGCCCCCAGCCAAGCCCCAGCTTCAGCCTAAAGAAACAACCAGGATCTCCAATGGATGCTCTAGAGACCCCCCACCTGCTTTCCTGCCATGGCATTTGCCACAGGGAGAAAGCAGTTGGAGGGCCTTTTCAGAACTGACAGTCCTCTGGATCTCTTGTGACATCTTAGCTTTCCACAATATCTTGGCTGCATTCTGGGATATGGCATGAGATCTTGGCCACATCCCATGGCATCTTGCAAGATTTTGGCTGCAGTCTGAGAACCTGCAAGTAGCTACAGCACTCAGACGATCTCCCATGTGGCAATAAGCTGAGCAAGGGATGGGCACAAGCGTGGTAGAGGCAACCCTAGGCAGAGAGGGTTGTGTCGCAAAGACAGCGGTGCACATTCTGCTTCCTGAAGGAAAAGGCTCCTGCCATGCCTGTCTGCCACAAACAACTGTATTCCAAGAAGCCCAACTTGATTTGCTAGCCATGGTTTTTCTTTGTATTCTGTTCTTTGGTGTTTTATTCATTTTCTCATTTATTGTTCACTGTTTTGGAATCTGTTTAGACGTACGGTGGTATATAAATGCAGGGAATAAAATTCAGTATCAGTCCCATGATTGGCAAGCAGTGCTTCATCTCTGGATTATCACAGAGGCACAAATTTATTTATTTATTTATTTATTTAGGATATTTGTATGCAGTCCTTTGCAAAAGCCTTAGGATGGCTTACACAAATAAAATACAAATATCTAACATAACATAAATAAATAAATGACCCATTCTGGCTGCAATTAAAATATGATGCTAAAATTCAATATTAAAACTTATTAAAATATTGATTAAATAAAAAAGTCTTAACCTGGCACTGAAAAACATATAATGATGGCGCCAGGCGGACCTCTCTGGGAGGCGCATTCCATAGAGGGGGCGCCACCGCAGAGAGGGCCCTCCTCCGGGTACACTGTCACCTAATATCTTTCCCAGAGGGTTCCCGGAGGAGGGCTTCTGCTGCCGATCTCAGGGCGGGAGGGCAAATAGGGAAGAAGGCGTTCCTTTAGGTATCCTGGTCCCAAGTCATTTAGGGCTTTATAGGTAATAACCAGCACCTTGAATTGAGCCCGGACTACGATGGGAAGCCAGTGGAGCTGATAGAGGACTGGGGTTATATGAGAATAATGCCCAGTCCCCGACAGCATCCTGGCAGCTCTGTTTTGCACCATCTGAAGTATCCAGACTGTCTTCAAGGGCAGCCCCACGTTTACAGAAATCCAGACGGGAAGTAACCAATGCGTGTGTTACAGTCGCTAGGCAATCTTCCTCCAGGTAGGGGCGCAGCTGATGGATTAGCCAAAGCTGCAGGAAAGCACTCCTCGCCACCACTGTCACTTGAGCTTCCAAGGACAGCTTTGGGTCGAGGAGCACTCCCAAGCTGCCCTGTTCTTTAGAGGAAGTGCAAACGCATCCAGGGCAAGGCCCAAGTCACCTACCCAGGAGCTCGAATCACCCACCAACAGAACCTCCATCTTATCTGGATTGAGTTTCAGTTTATTGGCCATCATCCAGCCCATTACCTCGGCCAGGCACCGGTTCAGTACAGCCACAGCCTCACCTGGGTTAGTTGAAAAAGAGAGGTAGAGCTGGGTGTCATCAGCATACTGATGACTCTGCAGCCCAAACCTCCTGATGACCTCTCCCAGCAGTTTCATGTAGATATTAAATAGCAAGGGAGACAAAATGGAACCCTGCGGAACTCCATGGCAAAGTTGCCATGGCGTAGAGCCAAAGTCTCCCAGCACCACCTTCTGGAATCAGCCGTCAAGGTAGGAGCGGAACCACTGCCAAGCAGTGCCTCCTACTCCCAGTCCTGCCAGCCTATCCAGAAGGATACCATGGTCGACGGTATCGAAGGCCACTGAGAGGTCCAGGAGAACCAACAGGGACGCACTCCCCCTGTCTCTCTCCCTGCACAGGTCATCATACAGGGCGACCAAGGCTGATTCAGTACAGTACAAATCTAGAGTATATCCTTCAGCTCAGAGAACCTCCTTGCTGGACCTGTCTAAAATACAGCAGGTACAAAATGTTATTTTGCTGACCAAACACACAGAGAAGATGGCTTTCCTAGTATTTATTCCAGTTCTTTCATATCCAGGGACTTTATATTATCATACTGTGCTTTATATGAGCATCCTTGGTACCCATTTGTAGACATCAGTTATCCTTAGGTTACCTGTTCCTTTGGTTCTCCAAGATTCCACAGCATTGCTTGACTAGAAAATAACTGAACAGCCATTCAGAGTTATGGAGCTGTCTCTTTTACTAAGATTTTTTTTCTCTTTACCCATAAAATAAGAGAACAAGCAAACATTTCCATCAAAGGTTATCCTAAAGACAGACACTCGTGGAGCTAAATCATGAAGATGCCACTTGTACACATTTCTTTGGTTGATTGTTTCTATTTGTTCCTAATTTATTTCCATGCCTTCTTTGGTTTTACTTTTTTCTTTTCCATTGTGGATGATGGATACTGTAAAAAATAATAAATGCATATACCTCAAGCTGTAGAAAAATTATGAAGCAAATAAGGCATTTCTGTGTCACAAATGTCCATTAGGTTCTATAATAAGGAGAATCTTTTAGGATAAGACTTTATTGATTGCTTTTGTTATATTTTGGTTTGGTTTCATTTCTTTCCCCCTAATTAGAATTCTGTTAAGAGTGAACACAGCTCCAATTTATCACAGTTATTCTTTTCATTTTTTCTATAGACAGATTTTACTTGAGTCCTAATTACCCTTTTTGCTCATGTAAATTGCATTTTTAGTACAAGAGGCATCTCATATCACTGTTGGGATTTACCCACCCTGGATCTGTCATTTCCACTGGGGTTTACACCACTTAAGGAAAATCTGTTTTTAATCTAGTTTTTCATTTACACACAGCAGGAAAGCAACACCCACCCTGCATATTTCTTTGGTCCAGAAGAGAAAGTATTCCTTGGGATAAGAAGTTCCTTGATTCCCCCGTCCCAAAAAAGACCCTTTATTCATGATTGAAAGAAGAGAAATATAGGGAAGGGAATTATTTTCTCATTCAGAATTCATCTCTGGTTATCTATTTAGGGTCAAAATAATTCAAATAAGGATTTAAGAGCAAAGCTTGTTTTCTTCTTAAAATAGTCATCTTTTAATTGATGGAAGTGAGAGATGTGAGGTGGGATGAACTGAAATGCTACCCCAGTCCTTTTCAGGTAGACTTCATCCTATATCTGACCTAATCATCCCAGTTTCTTTCCATCCCTCTTAAGCACATCATACTATTTTATAAGAAGTTTCCATCCATGTATTATTGAGATTCATACCTGCGTTTTTATAAAATGTTCTAGAGATGCTTCTCAATGCTGGTCTGCTATCCAATGTTCCAGGCTCTGCTTTTGTCCTGGATTGGTTAGAATGCTTCATTGGTACAACACCCCTGACTTTTCAGTCTGTGGGATCTACATTTCCATCATCATCAGAGACCACTGTCGATGATGACTCTGAATCTCCTGCTTATGATGAAGAAGGGCCTTCAACCATACCATTTTACAGCAGGTGTGGAGTGGCCAGACCTCTCATGAGCTGGGCTGTGATCCTCACCTGAAGTGTCAGATTGGGAGGGGCAATACATAGCATATCACCAATGGGAGGGCTGCTGTCCACCACCAGTGATTATTATTTTGGCTCCTGGTGGTCCTGGCACTGCCTACTCATTGCAGTTACCAGTTTGGTCAAATGCGTCACTCTAAGGAAGGAGAGATGGATGAAGTTTCCAGTTGAAGAACAGAATCAGATCATTCCAAGATGGTTTGCTGCCTGAGACAGAAAAGCAAATGCTCCCCATCTCGACCCTGTTCTCTCCTCAGGCTGAACACCTGAGGAGTTAGAGAGGGAAGGCAGTCAAGGCCATATATGTTGACCCCATGCCCTACATCTTTGCTTGCCCTGGTCCCTTCAGGTCAGACCCTGCTATGTTGGGTCATCGCAGCTCGAGAGTTCTAGTCATGTGCATGTGCACATCAGTAGATCTCTCTTGCTGTCATGGATCCTTCCTCAAGCAGGGTTCTCAGTCCTGCAGAAAGTTTTATTTGCATTCAAGCATACACTTCCAGATGTTGCCAATTCAACACAGCAAGGTCTGAACTGAAGGGGCTGCGACCAGTGCAGGAAGCAAGACTAGCATGCAAGGTCCTACCTATCTCACACTAAACAGAGCTCCGCACTTTTGTGTGATATATGTTATTTTGGGACCTGATGCTGAAAAACCCACAAAGTCCCCTCTTAGAGAATAAAAATACAATAACAAAGCATAATATAAATAACATTTTAAAAACCTTTCATGGCATCAAAAATAACTGCCTGGAATGACTGCTTCCCTTTCCCAAGAAATAACACCTACTTTTGTGGGAGGCAGTCATTTTTTCTAGCCTGCCCCAACACAAATAATGCAATAACAAAAAGGAAAGTAAAATCATAGGGTACAGAATTCTCCTGAGCTATTCATCGTTAGAATTCTGGCTTCATTTTATTGCAACAACCCCATAAAACCACTGGCTGAGCGGCAGAGTTATTATGGAAACAAAACCTTCACACTGCACATTTTCTCAAGTCTCCCCAAGAATATAACTCTTATGTAACCCAACTGATGTTTGCCTAGTCATATGTTATTGCACTTTGGAAAGAAATGACCTTTGGTTCCTAGAAGCTGATGTGACTTTATTTGTGGTTTATTTTTTCAATTTATAAGCCGCCCCTCTAGTCACAGGCTCTCTGGGTGGTTTACAACATGTTAGAATCCAGCAACATAAAACAATACAAGCACAACATAACATTCAGCTACAAAGACCAATAATAATAACAATAGAATCCATGAATGAATTAAAAAGTTAGATAAAACCAAAATGGCAGAGGGATGCATAAATACTGCGTAATCTACTTATCTATTTATATCTATCACCCAAGGATAAAATATAAACCATTAAAATTAATAAACAAATATCCCTCCTTTAAAATCATGTCCCATTGGCAGGAGTGTAAAAATAACATAATTATTACATTAACATTCATCTATTAAAATAACTGTTAAACAAATAAGTCTTTAGTTGGTGCCTAAAACCAAAAGAGTCAGTGCCAACTGGACCTTGAGTGGGACTAAATTCCAAAGTTCAGATGCTATGTATGAAAAAGCCCTTCTCTTTGCAAACTCCCCACTCACTTTGCTAGAGGGAGGAACGCAGAGGAGGGCTTTAGATAAGAACCACAGGATATACTGGCTGGTAAATACATTTTTTCTGGGATTCAGAAGACCTGAGTTCTAGCCCCACCAGGCCATGAAGTTAACGTGTTGACTTCAGGCCTGTCACGGACTCAGCCTATACCTCACAAGATTCTTGTGAGAATAAATGGAGCAGACAAGGTCTATGCAAGCTGCTTTGGGACACTTGCAGGAGGAAAACAAGGTGGGATAAAAATGTAATGAGTAGTAAATGAATAAAAAGGTTTGTATTGAAACTGATAAAGCGTTCAAACTCCAAATCTTGGCTTACATCCATTTGCAGAAGTGTACAGAAAGGGTAAATTGTTGGGTCATTGCCAGACTTCAGCATGAGAAGGAAGAGTAGTGACAGGTAATAGGCCAACTCTCATACAGCATGTCTGCTTTCCTTTTCAAAAAGCATGCAAGTTACATTCAGCTTGTCATAAGCTGAAGACAAAAAGGCTGCAGACACGACGATGCAGCACAGTGGATGGAGCGGCTGGAGAGCATGGCTGTCTCAGCCAAGCACACTTTCACACTCATCATTACTCATTTGCCTCTGCCTTACACATTACATTTTTCATTCTTTAACCATCTTCCCTGAACCAAAGCGAACCTGCAGGAATCATTCGGAATACTGTAGTGACTGGTACATTAGATTGCTCTGCAGGTATTAACTGTGACAGACAGATAGATTCTGTTCTAATGTACTGCCAGGAAAGACAGATTCAGTATGTTGAGGTTGTTCTTCCTTCTTTAAACTTTTTAGATACATGATCTAGAAGGATTCTCTCTCTCTTTGTCTCTTGCTCTTGCCCCTCCCTCTCCCACATCTGTACTATCTTGCTTTCAGGAGACAATAAAGGACTGTACCAGTTGCCATCTGAGCTGTGTGTCTCCACCTTAGGCAAAGTTTTTCTAGAATGGTATTTGTTGGAGCAAGTCTATAAAGCTTGTAAACAAACATACAGAAATAAGAATTATAATTTGGAATAAAATGGCAGCCCCATGATTATTCCCAAAGGAGAGCAGACAGGATTAGAGAAGTGAGAGCAACAAAATTTGAGCTTTCTGAATTCTCTCTCCAATCTATCTTGAAGCATATTGCCAGTTTAAGTCTGTATCAGGCTGTGCACTCTATTGCTTTGTTTGCATAAAATATGTGTACATTGTCATACATTTTTCCAAATGCAGGAATGAATTCTGCAAATCTTTGAAATGCGTGCCTCCTTCTCCCATTGTTTAAATCATCTTTGTGGGCATTTCTTCCACACACATACAATTTTTCATGCTGTCAAACACTTTGGTTTATGAATCGCATGGGAAACTTGAAAATGTATGCACTTTGACCATAAATTGTGTCCAAAAATGTGTTCAGACCAGATGGTGCAAACAGAGTAAAACCTGATCAAAAATCAACTTAAACACATTATTCATACATCACTAGGAAGACTGTCCATCTAGCAGTGGTACATAATCTCCTTTAGCCAGACTGCTGAATTCAGTTTCAGGAAGGGTCTCAGAGGGTGAATCCATGTTGCCAAAATCAGAAGCAATTCTAAAAGAAACCAACTATAATATTTTAATTCATGTCCTTTAAGGCCAGCAACTAAGCCACATGAGAAGGAAAAGGGTAGAAGACCACCAAGTGGTCCATATTTGGGGAAATGGGGATGGGTCAAGAGAAAGGGTTGTGGGCCACTGAACTCCAGAAGCTTGGATTTGGTCCACTGGTTTGAGGTTCTTCACCTTTGCTAGAGAGGTAAGAAATGCGTAGCAGAATTGCCACCTGTAGCAAATTTGGATGTTCCTGTACAGGTAAATTATACAAGGAATGACAGGGGAAGGTGAGAAGGGAAGCTACAGTAAGACTGACCTCAGGAGGTTTTTACACATCCTTGAATCCATTGAAAACAAGTTTGCAAGCTGTACTGTGGGTATGAAGTCCTTCTTATCAGTACAGGATGCCTGGCTTTAGCACTGAGAGATGGTGAACACATTTACCATTAAGGTGGATAAAAATGGAATCATCTAAGATTAGAGATTACTACAAATTTCATCTAAAGAGCAAAAAGGGATTCAGCAGAGGAAGAGATGGGAAGCAAGGCTGTTCCATGGAGTTTTCTGAAAGACCAGCCTTATCTATCCTTTGCTCTCTCAATGTTTCCCAGAGGAAGCCATTCCATCAGAATTCAGCAGACTGAGTGATAGAAATCCAGGAGGAACTATTTCTATTCCAGCTGTATTCAGTTTTAAGAGGACTACTTCATTGTTAACTTTTTTGCCAAAGTTTCCTTGCTTCCCTCTTCTTTGCTTAGCCCTTTTTCATTCTGTGCCATGCTCTTCTAGACAGTAAGCCAGGCAGTTTTGATTTTATACAAGCTACTCTGATTATAGGGGAAGGGGTGGCACAATGGCTTAATGACACTAGAACTGTTGGCCAGAAATGGTTGGTACTCCAGTGGTTCAAGCCCAGTCTCTGCCAGATGGAGTGAACTCCCATCATTCGCCCCTAGATCCTAGCCAACCCAGTAGTTTGAAAGCATGTAATGCAAGTAGATAAATAGGTACCACCTCAGAGGGAAGGTAACAGCACTCTGTGATGTCATGCTGGCCACATGACCACGGGATCATCTTTGGACAGGGCTGGCCATAGAAATGAAGATGAGCACTGCCCCTTATTAGTTGCGAGCTAAGCAGGGTAAAATCCACAGGAACTCATTTACCTTTACTCTGATTATACACAAACTACTCTTGCAAACACTTTGGTTGAAGAACACAGACAAAAATACTTATGCAGTTAAATAATACATTAAAATTTCAATAGATTGTAGAGTTTCTGGGACAGAAAATATGGTGGTGTTTTGTAATTTTGCAAGGGCACATCTGGAGAGATTTTCCACAGAATGGATATGTAGGAAGGTTGAATGGAAGTACATCAAATTTCCATTCCTGAAACAATGGTACCTTGAACAATGTATTGTGCCTTATTGTGGGCTGGCTGTAAAGTCGCCCTTCTGTACATGGACAGTCCCTTTCCATGTACAGATGAACCTGGATGCCATTGCAGGTCCCTGTTGGAGGGAAAATGGGGTGTGATTTCTGCCAATTCCTCCCCTGTCCTGCTATGGGTGGGTCATGTCACACATTGTTCTGGAAGTTTTCCTCATCTTCCAAAGTGGATTTATAGGACCTTTTGGGAAGGAGAACTGTATGAAAATGGTCTCCCCCACTACTATGCACAATATCAGTTAGTTTGTAGGGTCCACTCTGTGCAACTCGGTCATTTCTGGATCCAAAAGCAACACAGGAGTAAGATAAGATGTTCATTTCTCATATGATTGCTGTCAATTTCCATCCTGAAGAATGAGAAGCGCTGCAGGGAAAGAACCAAAATACCAATGTATGATTACTGTATAAATGAGCTTTCAAAGCATTGTTACAAATCCACTCTTGTTTCTTACCAAAGTGGGCCATCAATAAATTTTGTGGCATTTATTAGACGTATATGTGGAGACTATACTAAACTTACAAGCTGCAAAGGCCCTAATTAATCGAGGTGAATTTTGAACATAAATCAGTTGGAGCTGTTTTTCTATTGCAGAGATTAGTATGTTGGCATTATTATCTCAAACACAATTATTTCTATATCGCATTGGTGAATTAAGTCTGTTGATAACAAAATGCATAACAATGCTCCTTGAACTAAGTGCCTTTTCAGAATAAAGAATAGTTGCAATCACTAATAATTGTGCTTGGGAGGTGGGGTATTAGATCTTTCTAGGTCAATGAACACGAATCCTCTGAATTCATGCCAAATAAGGAACTAAATTGATAAAGGCTTCCTCCTGTAGAAATACTGTTAGTATGGGGCAGAGCAATCCAAAATCTAGAATATCCATCTGCACGTGGAAAGGACCCTTCCATTTATGGAGGGCAACTCTAGATCAAGCCCTAAATACTTTGATTTGGGAATGAATGCACCTCTGGAAATTATACCTTCATTTCCCCTTCATTTCTGATAAATGGATAAAATGGATATGCCACATGAAGGATGTGCCTTCCAAAATTCCTGGTGCAACATGGGATATTTCCATGATGGCTGAAGGAGGAAGGGGAGCTACAGTACACCTTACCTATGGGCCACCCAGTCCTTTGCTGGTTCTCTCCAGGACAAGGTGGTTTATAAGCCAGGCTTCAGCAGCCTGCCTTACCATGTGGTGCGAACCTTCCCAGTATCTTGCAAGTTTCCACACATTTTCAACTACAGCTCAGTCTTATCAAGTTTAGTGGATGCCCTTAAGGTGGGCCTTTCCCTGAGTTTGCCTTCCTGTTTTGCCCCTCCTTTTTTGACTGATGCATCTCTTGCGTCATGTATTACCACCCCTTCTTCTTCATTAGTAATCTCATTCCCATCAGTTCAGAAGCCTGGCTGTCCTCTGAAAGTTTGGATGCCATTTGCAGTTTCACTGCTATGTCTCTGTGATTCTCACCTTTTCTGCTTCCATATCTTTGACATCGCCACAATAGCTGCCTCCTCCTCCTCCTCCTCATGCGAACTCAAAATCAGTTCTCATATTTTCTTGGGTATGTCTGCAATGGTGTTGGACCCAATCCATGCCGGACCCTTCCAGGAGTAGGACAGGAGTGGGACAGAGGCAGACTGGTGTCTCCTAGGTTCAAAGCACTCTCTTTCACTGAAAAGAACCAAGGGTTTGACTCTTGCCTATACCAGTGTGGACATGGCAAAGCTAGTATTTTCCCTTATGGCAAGCAAGAGAGGGGAAATAGGGGGTCCCAAAGAACTATGCAGAACTATGCAGAAACAGGTACATCTGCTCCCTTTCAAGCCCAAGGAATGCAATCCAGCAGGACATTTAAAAATGGTGCTTTGTTTTCTCCCTTTGATCTCACAGATGGCCAGTCTTTGTTCAGTTTGACACAGCTTTACACCCTTAGGTGGTCTTGTAACAACAACAACAACAGGTCAGAACTGATTTAAGACACCATGTGAAATGGATGAATAATAAACTGGCTCTGAACATGAATGTAAAGTGAAGTTGCAGTGTAATGCATAACAAATTGCTTCCATATTAAGTAGCATAGGAATGCATGAGAAAGTTGTTTCTGATTGCAAATTGCCCAAAACTTGCTCTGTTAACAAGCCAGGTCTAGATTTTTGTGGCTGTTTTATATATTTTTATTCCTGTGCTCTTTGTTGGTTTGTATTGTACTTTAAGGTCTATATATTGCATTTTAGTTTTTTAACTGTTTGCAACCTGCCCAAAGAATATTTGTTCTTGGCCAGGTTAAAAATACAACAAAAAGAGAAGAAAGACAGACTCCCATCTATAAGAAACAACTAACATTGGAAATACAAAATCTCTGTGAATAGCTACAAATATTTCCATGTTCAAACTTCATTCTTGTCATGCAGCTTTGCTTTGAATAACATTTTGTGACATCATCTTCTCAAATTAAAAAGCATCTCAATATTCTACACTCTTCCATGTGTAGACGCCTTCTCCTTCATCCAGCAATTTCAGCTCTTGCATTTAAATTGGTTAATTACACCTTCATATTGTATGTCTAATTGTACATCTTCTATGAAGTGCAATGCCATTTTATTTTGGCTTGTAAAAGACAATAAATATTGCCAGATTTGTGTCCAAAGTGTTATTGCATAGCTTTTGTTTAATTAAAAAAGGAAACTTTGAAAATTCAGGACAATGCTTTTTGGGCACTTGTTAAAGATACATAGATAGATATGTTAAAAACAGGGCATTTCTCTTTTTTCAAAGTAAGAAATTCTGATGAGTGATGGCACATAAATTTGGAACTGAAGGATGTTAGTAGTCAAAATGTTTTTAGTTTTGAAAACAGCTGAGCAATTTTCAGTGAGATTAAATTCTTCCTGAAGTTTGAACCTGGTTTATAGAAGGTTCATTCTGGTTTCAGAACTTCCTGCTGCCAGATGAAATCAGCTGCCACCTGCTCACTTCCTCCAAACTTAGGCTTCTCAAGATGTGGTTCAGACAACTTGAAAAACTAGTTGTTGTTGCTACTTGCAAAGTCGCATCCGACCCATTGAGACCCCATGGACAACATTCCTCCAAACCTTCCTGTCCTCCACCATCCCCTGGAGTCCACTCAAGCTCACACCAACTGCTTCAGTGACTCTATCTAGCCACCTCATTCTGTGCCATCCCCTTCTTCTTTTGCCATCTATTGTTCCCAGCATTAGGCTCTTCTCCAGGGAGTCCTTCCTTCTCATTAGGTGGCCAAAGTATTTGAGTTTCATCTTCAGTGGCCTTGTGTAAACCTGGGAGAGGAAACTTCTGGAGGTCCAAAGCATTATCTCCCCATCCACCATGAACTATACTTCTGTCATTAGTGCCACAGAGTTTGGAATTGGCAGCAAAACCAACCAACCAACCAGATTTACTTCTGATTTCTACTGGCAAACTGAAAGCTGCATAACAGATTTAGCTTGAAAACATGCTACCTTGGACTATGCAGTAGTTTGCCATTGATCTGTGGTGGCAAATCAATGGTGTTGTTTTTGTTTGTTTGTTTCTGTTTTTTGCTGCCACCATGAATTTTAGCAGCGCAGTGGTTCCAAGAGTGAAAATGGAAGTTGTTGGGACTGCATGCTACCTACAGGTCATATGTTGTCCACCCATGTCCATATCTGAATGCTTTGTAGGCACTCTGTTGTCTCTGTGGTTTCTAGACAAGGCAGATCCAAGCACACCTGCCAGTCAATCAATTCAATCCCACATGGTGTCTTTGGACTGCAATAACGGTGGCTTCGGTGTGTGCTGTCCCTGTTGGTTTTACCACTCTTGAGTCATGTGTGGCTCGTTGTATTCTGATATCTTTTGCTTAAGGAACTTTACCAGTATAGTCCTAGTAAAAAGTATGGTTCAAGTAAGTTAGGAGGAAAGCCAGATATGCAACAGCTTAACAGAGCCACAAAAACCTATCTGTTGTTGAGAAGTGCATATTTCCTGCACCTCTCAACTGGTATGGTGCCCCAAGTATTACAGAGGTGATATGACCATTACCTGAAGGATCTGCATTATGACTATAATTGTTAATCAATGGGAGAAATCAGCTGAGCTTAAACTGGATTCCTTTTGTGGTGGGTAGTACAGTGGTACCTTGGCTCACGAACTTAATCCATTCCAGGACTCTGGTCGTGACCCAAATTGGTCATGAGGCAAGTTAAATTTCCCCATAAGGTTCAATGTAAATAAGGTTAATCTGTTCTGTAACCATTTTTTTAAATCAGAAAAATGTGAAGCAAAGTGACAAAGAACAACAAAGATCGTGGCCATCCCTCCCAGCCCCGAGCACAAGCGCAGCCATCTTCCCTCCACCCAGCATGACCGAGATCACGGCTGTCATTCCTGCATGCGCCCATCATCCTGGTGCACTGGGGGGAGAGATGGGCATGATCGTATGTGCACTGGGGTGGGAGAGATGGGCGCAAATGGGGCGCACTGGGGGAGGGAGAGATGGGCACAAACGGGGCATGCTGGGGGAGGGAGAGACGGGCGCGATCTTGGCCATCTCCCCCTCCACCCCCAGCATGATCACGGCCATCTACCCACTTGGTGGGGGTGGGGGTGGGGAGATGGCTGTGATCTTGGTCACCACCCAATGCAGAGCTTGTGACCCAAATCAAAATTCTCATGAAATTTTTGTTCGTGACCCAATTTGGTCATGAACCAAGGCGTTTGTAAGCCGAGGTACCACTCTATAGGCAGCTAACACCGGTGATGAGACTTAATATGGTGAACAGCCTGAGACATCTGGAAGGTAAAGTTGATTGATTGCCAGCTAATTGAAGACCATGGAGGAAGCATGCTCTCTGGAGTCTTTAGCTCCTCAGGCAGTACTCAGTTTAGATGGGTACCTTACCACCGAGTGGGTAGGCAAGAAAACATCTGCATCTCCAATGTCTGAGAATCAGGTTGGAAGGAAGTGGGAAATTCCCTGAAGGCTACTAAAATAAAAGATGCTTGCACTTTGTCTATCTATCCATTTATAGGGCATCTTTTAAAGTATAAACAACACCTTCTTGGTTGTTTATACTCAATGCAAATCTTGAATAGTGGTTAATCAATTGAAGCTTTTTACCTAAGCCTTTGCCTCATTTCCTAGTTTCGCTGGGTGAGCAACTTTGTTCTTTTGCTCCATAGAATTACACTGAATTTAGGGAGATGAATCAAATCTTTATAGTCTGAAAAATTAAGATTTTGCTACAATCATAAATCAGAAGTGTCTTGAACCTCTTTTAGCCCAAGGTCCAAAATATATGTCAGAGAGCTATTGGGGGGTCAATAATCCAGTGATAGGTGGGGCCCAGGAGGTCAGTCTATTTAGCTTAAAATTCTCATTGCCAGTAGCAATGCTTCGGGAAAGATTCTGTCTCTTATAATGGTGTAAATCATGCACAAAAGCTAGGAAGCCACTGGGTGGTCACTGGGGATAGAGGGTAGGGCCAAGAGAGGGGCTTGCCTCATCTGAGGAACCCAAGGAAACCATATTGGGGCCCCAGTTATCCAGATTTAGCTCCTGAGGCTGAACATATGCACCCATGCTGTAAAGGACGATCCAGTCCTCAAATCATCTCCCCCATCTGGCATGTTTCTCCTAAGCATTACTGGCCTTCACACCTTAGTGAGTTGCAGCAGGAATCACAGTAGGGCTGTGCAGATCCAGTAGCGTCTATGTCTATGCATTACTTCCATTTATTCCTTATAACTTTTGCATACTCCTTGTCATGCACCAGTAATAGTCCTATTATCTAGCATCTGTATTTCAAATAATGATTTGATAAGTATTCAATTGCTCTAAAGAATTGGGGCAGACATAAATTGAATTCATTCAAAATACAAATTTCAATATGAACAAAATGTAAAATGACATTTCTTAGAAAGTCCTTAGGGAGTTTATTGACACCACCAACACCACCACCACCACCACCACCAACAATTTTTATAAAATCCAAATAATATTTTGTCATTGAAACCACAAGGACGTTATCCCAACCCTATAAAGCACAACATATTGATTTTCAAGTTCTATCATTACTGGGCTTCACCTATCTATGACTTCGAGGTCAGCTCAATTTTCAGAAAGGCCTGGGGTCAAGTCCAGATTTATTCTCATCAGAGAAGAGAAAAGAATGTGTAGATTTGTGCACATCCATACCCAATGTGTAAAAAATACCATGTTGTGGTCAAGTATATATTATCATTTCCTAAGATGTAGAATAGATGTGACTGCACTTCCAGCTCTTATGCTATGCAAACAAACAAACAAACAAACAAACACAGTCTTTCACTGAAAGATAAACATGAGTGTCAGTCTAGTACATTCTGTAACTATTCATAGCACTCACAATCTGATGTACATTTGTTGTATGGGTGAAGATACAGATGGAAAAAACCTGTCAGTTTCACAATCTGTCACATTTTCTTGGAATCTCAGGCTCTTTTCTTCCCATGCATGAAGAAAGTTGGCAGTTTCTGTAAGTTCTTAAAAAACTAAAACTAAAACATCCAAATTAAAATGAAATTCTCATCTATCTGAAACAGCCAAAAAGAGTAAGTAAAGCTATTCTCAGCACTGAGAAGACTGTGTTATACCAGCCAGTTGTGTAACTTACCAGAAAGAAAGAAAGAAAGAAAGAAAGAAAGAAAGAAAGAAAGAAAGAAAGAAAGGTGGTAACCCAAATTCTTCAGCATGAACATGGTTGACTACATAGGGACCCAATATTCCAACCAAAAATTTTGAGGACGAAACACCCAAATCTCTCTACGTGGATGGACAATTCTGTCAATTTCCCTTTCTCACACATTGTATTTTTCAGAATCAAGTTCTTTCCATCTGTTAATGAAGCAGTTTCTGAATTTTGAGAAGTTCTGCTTCAAAAAACAATTACATAAATGTCTCACCCATCCTTACATTTGCAAGGAGCAGGATTACAAGGATGAGCCCCGCTGTCCCCTGGGTATGAGTAAGTTTGGACTCATGGGTAGGGACTGTGTATACTGGCCCATAGGCATGTTGCAGATGAACAAATGTGTGTGCCTGTGGCAGGAATTCACCTTAACACACTACATACCCTCTCAGTGGGATGATGAATTAGGTGCTTTACCTGCCCTGTGTCTTCTGCAGTGGGAAAAGGCACAGGTCAGGTGAAGCTGTGGAATTGATGTTGGAATGCCTGCATCTGATGCCTTGAGTGAAGATCTGGCTTTAGTGTGCAGTGACTGTTTCTACTTTTGAAGACTTTCGGAACATGCTACATTTTCTGCCTTGCTCAGGGAAGGCTTTTCCCAAGCATGGTCACTGCTACTGAGATGCCTGGCTGTCAAGGTAGCAGCATTCTGTTCTTTTTGACAGGAACATTAAGACCTTCTTTGAAAAATTGGCTTGTCTATATGTAAGAGAAGGCAGCCTGCTAGATATCCTGTTTCTAGCAGTGTTAGGGTTTTGTATTACAGTGGCATAACCATGAACATGACTGGGTAGCCAATAGGCAGCCACTGCTGTTCCTTTAACAGAAGAGCTGTGAACATAGCTGAGTGTCCTTATCAGCACCTGAGCAGCTGTGTTCTTTGCTAGGTGCAGCTTCTGAACCAAGCAGCAGGACAATCTCAGTTAAAATACACCCCAGCAGTCTAATAGTGGTACTACTGGGGCATGGATCCCTATGGATAGGTTAACCCTATCCAATTGGCATAGCTGGCATGCCAAAGAAGTTGGTAAAGAGTGCTCCAAGCCTCTGTGGTTACCTGGGCTCCCAGTCACAGGTGGAGCCAGGAGTATACCCAAATTATGTACCACCTTCTTCTGAGTGACCACAATGTCACCCAGAGCAGACAAATTGCCCAGTTCCCAGACCTGGGACTGTCCACCCCATACAGTCTTCAATTATCAAGAGTCAGGTTCAGTCTCTTGGCCTGCATCAAGCCGTAACCATGTTCAGGATGGGCACAGCTCTTCCATATTCAGATGTCACAGAGAAATAGAGCTGGGTATCATCAGCACTATGGTGACACCTTGCTCCAAATCTCCTGATGATTTCTCCCAGTGAATTTTAAGGGGCCATCTCTAAGAATGGCCAAATCTGGATCCAACCAACATCTTTCTGTCAGATTGTTAGAACATGGCATTTTAGGACACTGAGGATATGGGTTTTTCTTCAATATGTCATGTGCAAATGATCTGGCAAGAAACTGATAGCAACACAGTCTTGCCAGCAATAAAATTCAACCCTGTTTTGGTATTTGTGACCTGGGAAATGTATTTGCTAATTTACCATATTTTAAAATGGACCACTAATCAAAGTGTCCTGGGTGAATAATATATTAGCATACATTTAAATATCGGAATAAAAATAAAACATAGAATAAAGTCAAGGTAATGACAACAGCAAAGAATACAACCGTTATGACATCATAAAACCAAATTAAAATCAGCAGCAGGATAAACTACTAGACGTGCTAAAATAGTTCTTAAAATGCCAGGAAGAATACAAATATAAATGATCTGTGGAGCTGTTGGTATGTGCTGTTCAAGTCATTTCTGCTTTATGACAACCTATGAATGAAAGCTTTCCAGAATGTTCTATCAGCTACAGCCCTACTCAGCTCTTGGAAAGCATTTTGCAAATGGGGTGACACCACTGAAAATCCCTCTTGCTTCACTTCTCTTGGTGGGGGCACCTGGAAGAGGACTCCAGGCGATACCTTCAGTAAGTAGATAGGAGAATAGACTGGTTGACATCTGCATGGTGGTTACATATCAGCTCACATCTCTGGGAATCTTCTCGTAGTGTTTTCTTGATTGTACCTCTATCTCTTTAATGCTACCTAGCCAATCTAGTCCCTAAAGATGTTTTAAAAAATATATTAAAATACTTTTGCTGCAATTGCTCATCTTTCTCCCCTTGCATTCACCTGCTTCTCCCTGATGCTGAATGTAAACAGGGTGGCGGGCACAGACAGCAGGGATGTTGACATGTGTGTTGCTAGGAAGCTGTGAGTAGTAGAGTTTGGATGCCTAGTGTCAACAATTCTGTTGCTACCCTTCCATGGAATTCCATGGTATTCTTGACCACAAATGGAAGAATGGAGCTCTTGAATCATCTGAAGAAGCCATGGTGAATCATGGAAACCCTATGGCATAATATTGTTTCTCTTTAGGGTTTCCGGAAACCAAACATACCATGCTGAAATTCCACTGCTGGGTAGCGGGTAATGGATATACCCACAAGGATAAAAAACCCATCATGGCTTCTTGTAATATGTGGTGTGAAACCAGCCATTGTCTTCGTTAAGGGGAGGTATCTCTCCATGGTTCCACAAAGGAATCCTACCCAGCTTTCCCTGGAGATCCTGGGGACCAATTTAGTACCTTTTGTGTGCAAGAGTGTACACTTTCACCCAGACTATATTTGTCACTAGTTAACATTATAAGGCAGTAATCTTGAACACTGAGTTGCAGAAGTGCTGTTGACTTCAAATGTGCTACAATGCATTTGAAGATTTAGTTCAAGGGCTTATAAATGAAATGTCACTTACAGTTAAATAAACAGGGACATGTATCAGGAGATTTAATACAATGTTTCATAGACAAATATTGGAATGTTATGCCTTCATTTCTCTGTCAAACCTTCCTGCATTATATCACTGCCTTTTCAATGAATTCCAGCTTTATTTGGAAGGCCTGTTTATATGGTGACACTCTACCCCAGGAATGATCATGTTACTGTCGACATAAGGGAGTGCATTTTTTAAAAAAGATTTCTTTCCAAATGACAATTGAGAAAGAAGCTTCTATTTGTGCCTTTTGACTCAACAAGTAGGACATTAAAGATGGGCACCATGGCCTTTCAAACCTAAGGGAGCAAAGACAGCATGTTTTCTCTTGCAAAATTCCTTAAAATTGGATTGTGACTAATATTAGCACACATTAAAATGAAAAGGGTACAATCTGCCTGATCTGGATCTCACTGAAACTTCCCCTGCAGCTATTTTACACTGATGTCATTTCAGAGACATTGCAGGATGTGCCTTTTGTGATACAGTAATCCAGATTCTGATTTATTTATTTATTCAATTTATATTCCGCTATACTAGTCTGAAGATTCTCCAAGCAGATTACAATGTTACGTAAAATAATCATAATAAAAAACAACCTAGAATAAAACAGAGAAATATGTAGCCGAGGTCAGATATCAGTACGTTAAAGTATATTAAAGGCAAAAACAGTATAAATAATATCCAGGTATAAAATAAATTATTAAAATGTCTGGAAGACAGCTTTCAGCTGGTGCTGAAAAGATTGTAAAGAGGGTGCCATGTGAACTACTTTCGGAAAACCATTCCATCAGTGGGGCACAGCCACTGACAAGGCCCCTCTTCTGTTTTCCATCCTCTTTACCTCTCAGAAGGGTCTCCTCACCAGATCGGCGGCTTTCGATACCATCGACCATGGTATCCTTCTGGATAGACTTGCGGGATTGGGGGTTGGAGGCACTGCTTTGCAGTGGTTCCGCTCCTATCTCGACGGTCGATTCCAGAAGGTAGTACTGGGGGACCATGTCTCTACGTCAGGGCAGCTATGCCATGGGGTACCACAGGGCTCCATTCTATCCCCTCTGCTATTTAACATCTATATGAAACCGCTGGGAGAGGTCATCAGGAGGTGTGGGCTGCGGAATCATCAATACGCTGATGATACCCAGCTTTACCTCTCATTCTCTACTAATCCAGGTGAGGCAGTGGCTGTGCTGAACCGGTGCTTGGCCGAGGTAAGGGAATGGATGAGGGCCAATAAACTGAAACTCAACCCAGACAAGACGGAGGTCCTGTTGGTTGGCGGATCGGGTTTCGGAGAGGGTGGATTTGACCTGGTCCTGAATGGTGCAACACTCCCTCTTAGGGATAAGATCCGCAGCTTAGGAGTACTCCTCGACCCGGAGCTTTCTTTGGAAGCTCAGGTGACAGCGGTAGCAAGGAATGCCTTCCTTCAGCTTCGGCTGATTAATCAGCTGCGCCCCTACCTGGAATACGACTGCCTGGCGATGGTGACACACGCGCTGGTGACTTCCCGCCTAGACTTCTGTAACGCGCTTTACGTGGGGCTTCCCCTGAAGACAGTCCGAACACTTCAATTGGTGCAAAATAGAGCGGCCAGGTTGCTGACGGGGACGGGGCGTTATGCTCACATGACTCCAGTCCTCCATCAGCTTCACTGGCTTCCCATTGAAGCCCGGGCCCAATTCAAGGTGTTGATTATGACCTACAAAGCCCTAAACGGCTTGGGTCCTGGCTACCTGAACGAGCGCTTACGTCCGTATATGCCCGACCGCCCTTTGAGATCTGCGGGAGAGTCCCTTCTCCGGGAACCCTCCATGAAAGAAATTAGGAGAGTAAGTACCCGGAGGAGGGCTTTCTCTGCGGTGGCGCCCAACCTATGGAATTCACTCCCCAAAAAGGTCCGCCTGGCACCGTCGTTACTGGTTTTTCGGCGCCAGGTAAAGACCTTTTTATTTAAACATCATTTCAATTGTTAAAACATATGATCTGGCCGGGGCAACTTCTTCTTCCTTCTCTTTCTCCTCCTATATTTTTATTTTATACTGATAATTTTAATTTTGTATTTGTAAATCAATGTATTTTTTGTATTTTTATATTTAATGGTAATTTATTATGTACTATTGTATTTCAATGTATTCTATCATGTTGTAAGCCGCCCCGAGGTTTCGGCAAGGGGCGGCATAGAAATGTTATAATAATAATAATAATAATAATAATAATAATAATAATAATAATAAACTTGCTTGCACCATCAGTTGTGCTGCCCTATTTTGTACCAGTTGGAGTTTCTGGACTGTCTTCAAGGGCAGCCCCACATAGAGCGCATTACAATAGTCAAGCTGAGAAGTTACCAGAGCATGTGTGACTGTGGCTAGGCTCTGCCTGTCCAGGTAGAGTCACAGTTGGTAAATCAGATGCAGCTGAGAGAAGGCACTCCTGGTCACCGAGTCTACCTGAGACTCAAGTGATAGTTTTGGGTCCAGGAGCAGCCCCAGGCCTACTAATTTACTGTAGTGGTTGTGTACAGTTTCCAAACATTTTCCCTTGCTTCCATACCCATGATTTGAGATAGCGATCAGGCTAACTCCTCAGGAGGGGCATTGCTAGGTACTTGAAAGGTTCAGGACCCAGGCCTGCAGGGCACAAACGTGCAAGTGCTAATTTTTATTAATACAACCAGCTTTGTACATAATTAGTAGGCATTGCATAAATTTCACAGAGGGCAGCAGCAGCCAATTCATTTCTTCTCAGTTGAATTAAATTATTTGCACCCTTACCTAGATCATCACAAACCAATGGGGAAAAACAATCCATCTTCCTTCCTTTCCAAGTTCTGCCATGATGAAGCAAAATATTTCTTTTAGGGCAGAGGAACTGAAGCATGTGAAGATGGAAACTTCAATCCTTCCCTCCTTAGCTACAATCCCTCCCCCTGAAAATGGCTTCTCGTATAGGAATTGAGCTAAGAAAAATACACTTTCCAGTGGCATGAATGGGCACTTCAGGCTCTGTGCAATAGATCTAGATGGTGTGTCCAGGTCCACCCTAGGTCAACTGCTGTTTCAGACCCTGCATATAATCATGGGGGCATCAACTATCCATAGGGCAGCCACACAGAAGATGAAGTTGATTCATCCTTTGCTGCTCCAGAGAGCTGTGTTAAATTAAATGGCTAGAAGTTCTGGGAGAGTAGATTTCAGCTAAGCATTAGGAGAAATTTCCAAGTGATAGGAGCCATTCAGTGGTGGAACAAGCTTCCTTGGGTTGACTCTCCATCACTGGAAGTATTTTAACTTAGCCTGGACAGCCATCTCTAATGGGTGTTCTAGCAGCATCCCGCACAGTGGATCCTGCACTAGTGTTGGACTGAACTTGATAACCTCCATGTTCCGTTTCTGAAACAGCTTTAACATACTGCTGATTCTATGTAGATGCACATTCCAGGACTATTGTATGAAATATGAGTGTGGTCATTGTGAGCACTCCAAATGCTCTTAAGATTTATGATTAAATAAGCGTCATAAAACAGTAGTGGCTGCCATGGAATCAGAAACTGTTTTTTGGCTGCTTTTGCAAGCATTTCTGCTGTACCCATCTTTGACTAGCAGTGGTTAAAGCGAGTAAATTATGCCTGCTCGAACAGTGCAAACATGTACAAGTTGATGCAGCTGTTAGTCCCACTGTGTTCAGTGATACTTACTCTCAAGAATATAATGTTAAGCATTTTTAATTAATGTGCAAAACAGCTCATAGCCAAGCCAAGCCAGTGTGGCATAGTGGCTATAGTGTTAAGCAGGTTTTTGGAAAATGCGGGTTCTAGTCTCCACGTAGCCATGGGCTTAACATGGGCACTCAGGTTAACACACCTTGCAGGGTTGTTCTGGGATAAATCAGAGAGGAGGAGAACCCTGCAAGTCACCTTTGGTGTCTTGCAAAATGAAGGAAGTTAGGGGTAAAAATGAGTATAATTACAGCCTCAACAGGTGCATACTGGTGCAGGTCAAAACTCTTGGGAACAACCTCCTCCCTGCACACTAATTGATAGAGCAATCAGAATAGGGCACCATCAAAGATAGACATGGTTGGGCAGGTTACATCCCAGCAGGCCTTCACTGAGAAGAGTCTGCTGGAATGTTTCTTCTTTAGTTTTGTGGCTTCCTTATTGACCTTATTCTTTAATCACCTTTCTCTGGCCCAGGTAATGGTGATGAGAACCAGAAGATGTAGGTACCATTGTTAGCTTGTTTCCTGTCTGCCTGTCAAGAAAGCAAGCAAGTGGTAGGAGTGATGAGAAGGCAGATGAGGAGAAAGAGCAGCTCGTGCCAATGGTGATGAGAAGGAAGACTTATCAATGGGGATCATTGAGGATTACTTGCTCAAGTGTTGGGTGAATTGCAGGGCAATATGCCTAGCCTTGCTTGTCCCAGTAGCCTGGGCAGAAGGGGGAATGTTATGTTCTGTTTTCATTTCTGTTGTGCTGGCTTCATAAAATACAAATGTCAAGGAATTATGGATATACAAAAGATGGTGTCTTCCCCTTTGCTTCACAGGACTTTGCAACCACTAACAGTGACGCCGAACATGATGAAGCTATGTAGGACAAGTCTGCTCTTTTCAGTATGTTAATCAGTTAAGTGGGTTTAACCCAAGGGAAGATTTAGGGAAATCAAATCTAAATTAAATATGATCTGTTCATCTGTACAATAATCACCTGAAAAATGAATTATGGAGCCGACAGGCTACGGTGTTCACTTTGAAAACAACTTCCCACATTTTGATTGTAGGCATGGGAGCAGAGACCCCATGAGAAATGTTTGGCCCACACTCAGAATTTTATTCCTCTTCCTGCATTCGTTCTTCCGTGCTTTGCCATGGCTTCTTCCTTCCTGGCATGTTAGAACAACATCAGAATTGTTTGCCAACTATGATACAAAAACTGCTCTGAGCATGTGTAGTTTTGCATTCTACACTCACTTAAATAGCACCAGAAGGGCTACAGGTCTAGAATGGAGTTTGTGTCTGGTTTTCTCACCACCTGCTTCTTTCTGAGTGGTCATTTGCAGGGCAATGGGGTGCTAAGGCCCTGCATAGCTGTTAATGTTGACTTTCGGTCTTAGAATGCTTCCAGAGGAATCGTCACATTCCAGCTTTCTCAACGGTAAGCCAAATCCCTCCCCATTGGCCAATCACAGGGTTCACAAGTGTACTCGTTAATGGAAGAGAAATAGGTTTCCATTAACAATCTTTAACGTTCAGTTGCAACAAGGAAGGCCACATCTGTAAGCTCACATCTGTGAGCAATGACAAGGTTATTAGGCCTCATAAACTTGTACTTGAATGTTAACTTGGGTTTTCTTCTATAATCATGATCAGTTGGCTCCCTTTATAGCTCTGCCAAGATGTAGCTTTATATTTCTCGCTGGACAGAGGCTGCCAGGCGGGCAAAAAGGATGGCAAAGATCATCGTAAACAAACCAAGTATCCATAAATGCTGTAGCAACCCAAAGGAAATCTGACAGCATCGTGATTAATGCTCAATACCCCAGAAAGTGTTGTTTTGAGAGGAAAGAACACCACAATTTCATGACAGTAATCATCATCTACCCATGATTAAATGCCATCATCCCTTGGCTAGGGTGTTGTGTCATTTTGATGTTGACCTTCATAAAAGCAGATAAAAGCCACACTCTCATGGAACACTTTGTTTCTTTATGGAGAAAGGAAATATCTTTTAAGGGCCTTGGTGCCAGAGATGTGTTGCAATACTTAAACAGAGTATCTTTCTTTACACATTGAGAGTGAGTAGTGGGACAACATACACAAAGAAATGTGCAGGCATGACTCCCATTTTTATTGGAAAGCCAAGGAAAGTGTGTGTAACACACAAGGAAGAACTTACATTCTTTGAATGGGTAATTAAATTCCCAACATGGGTCAGAAGATACATTAAAGTCCATTTGATATTATATCACATGACTTATAGCCATGCCTGGGGATTTTTTTAAACCTAGGCCTGATTAGGGATGTGGGGGGCAGAATCAGTTTATTTTTTTTTAAATTTTAATTATTATTTTAATAACAGTACTGTTCGAGAAGAAAATAGAGAAAAGAAAAATAATAAAATGTAGCAGAGAAACACCAATGACCAGCTGGCCCATTTATGTAATGTGTAGTCTAACCAGAAGCAAATCACACATGTTTTTAGAATGCTTCTATTTGCCAGTCCTGAAACCCCATGAAACATCAGATATTTATTTATTTATTCAGTAAACTTCTATGCCGCCCCATTCACCAAAGCCTCGGGGGGGCTCACAGACATATGTAAGGACAACTCTTGAGACTGAGCTTTGCAAACTGAGAAAGAACATTTGGAGTGATGGGAACTGCATTTTTTCTTCTTGACTACAAGCAGTGCCTGTTTGCCAAGAATACCTCCAGTTCTTCTTTGGGAATGGTAACCTCTGAAAATTCAGTATGCAGGTAAAGTTGTGCGGAAAATTGTATTTCAGTCCTGCTTTTTAGTGCTCCCTCTGCCACCTGTGCTCCTGCCCTTTTGCAGTCTCTGGATGAAAAGAAAAAGCTTTTAACACAGTAATAAATTCACACTTTAGAAAAGCACTTTTGGAAGGTTAATGTGTACAGACAACAGTGAAAATTATTGTCTTTCCCTTGCTATACCAGGCTTCTGAAAACAATCCTCACTCTTGATCTTCCTGAAAACGTTCTAAAGATCCCCTTGAAAAGAGAAATAGAAATTTTCTACATCCTACCCTTTCTTATTAGATGTTGTTGTTGTTGTTGTTGTAGCTTATTTAACCAAAGTGAAACACAAATGGGATGTTTATGTAATGGCTCTGAGTGTAACATAGCCACTGGCATATGTAAGATTTTTCAAAAACTCATTTAATCTCATTTTTAATTAGAGTGAGCTTTTTTAATATAGATTCCAGTGCATTTCAGTGCATTCTTCCCAGAATCCAGGACAGGACTGACTCCTAGAACAATATCTCATAGTTTTGCTTTGGAATTAGAGGATGCTGGAGAGAAGATGCCAGGAGCTGTGGGACTTCGCCTTTCTAAATATGCTTAAGATTGCTCATTTCTTCTTTAGACAACCTTAAGCATTAATTTCACTGTAAAGCACACAAGTAATGCTTCTTTACCCTTCACCGAAATCCATGCTACCACACTTTCAAATAGATTATTCATTCCTGGTAAATTAGAAAAACAATAACACATCTGTTCACTAATCGTGTTTAAAAAATAATAATACTCTGAGTGTGTGCAGTTGTGCCCTTTACAATTCCTGAAATTGTAGCATCATCATAGCTACAGGTAGAAAATAGAGTCTATGTCTGACACTACAATCCCCTGCTGCTCTCTGAATGACCATTCCTACCACCCCTGGCTTCAAGGTCCATCCCTCTTTTCACCTCTCATCCAGAGGGGTCTTCCAGAAGGGTCTGCACATCTTCTCATTTAGTTCCTGGAAAGGTTTTGGTCATGTTAGTAGTACTGCAGCCCACATGCCCCTTTGAGCCAGTGCAGCAGAGCTCATGCATATCTCTGCTTAGGGAACAGATCAGGATGTGAGGTGTGGCCCCACTGCACAGCTGACAGAGTTGGCATATCCCGGGATATTGCTGATGATAAGCCAAAGGCCTTTGCTGCTCCCTTCTCAGTTTTCATTGGAAGATGCATCTCCCATGGCAGAAACAGTCCAGGCAAAGCTCATGTGATGCTTTCAATCTAAAGTTTGGAAAGAAGAAGGTTGGAGAGCCGCAAATAATTGTTGTGGCACCTGTACGCAGCAGGTACTGGCCTTGCTTAAGCTAGAAAAATGATGACAAGGGAGATGCAACATTTCCTTGTAAATGCTGACTGCATTCATGAAGGCTGGGGAAGAATTTCAGTTCTGTTCAGGTTTGATAGGGATTTACCCAAATTCATGAATTTCTCCATATTTGGGGAAAAATGAAAACCTGGGAAGTGATAATAGTTAAGTGAGTGCAAAACTGACAGATTTGCCCACCGGGGAGAGACCTTTGCCTTGTTTTAGTCATAAAAGTCTGTATTTGAATCTCTGTGTATTCAGTCATTTTTATGTTGTTAAATTAGAGTTGTCACCTCTTTTTTCTATGATCCTCATTTTAATGGCTAGATGGCATGCAAGTTCACCACCATTATTACCACCACCACCATTATTATTATTACATTGATACCCTGGCTTTTTTCCCTCAAAGGAACCAAGGCAACTGACCCGATTCTTCCCCTTCCCAGTTTATCCCCACAACAACCCTGCAAGAATATTAGACTGAGAGTCAATGACTGTCACAAAGGCATCCAGTAAGTTCCAAGGTTGAATATGGACTAGACCCAGATTATCTGAATGCCACTTTAATACTACACCACACTGGGTGGGTGTTTGGTGGGTGGGGCGGCAAAGACAGGAGACCCATAATATGAACTCTTCTGAATATGATCTATGTGGAAAGATTGCCCATCTTGTCAAAATGCAGGGTACAAGGACAATGAGGAGGAGAGTAGCTTTATCACTTCCCCTGCCTTGCATAGGATAAGCATCAGCCTGCGTTTGGAGGCTTATAACCATTATAATAGGATTGTGCCTTTAATGTATTTTTAACATTATTTCTCCTAATAGAGACATTTCTCTGTGCATTTTGTTAAAAGTATTGTTGAATTCAGTTGCAAAAATCAGAGATGTCCAAAGCATAGCTGAGTGTTGCTTTGCCTAATGGTTCAAAAGTGCAAAATTCAATAAGCAGTTATTATGATGTGAACTGAACAAATTGGTCTCCCAACCCTCCTTATTGTCTACTGGCAGCCTGTGATCTTAGGAAAATCTTTTACATCTTCTGCTACCTGAACTTTTACCTGGATATACTAAGGATTAAATGTGGGATACTCAGTATGTGATGCACTGAACTATAGTTTCTTACTTTATTTTATTTATTTTATTTTATTTGTTTAAAGTTGTTACATGCCATCCAATACCAGAGTCTCTGGCTGGCTTACAAAAAAAAAAAAAAAAAAAAAGAAAAAACCTCCCCCCCAAAAAAACCCCCAACAACATACCAACAAAAAACACACTGCATCCAACCATTAATGATAAAATTAAAGATAAACCAATTACATGTTAAAATGTTGGGAAAATAAAAAGGCTTTCACCTGACACCGAAAAGAATAAAGCAACAGTGCCAGGTGAACCTCCCTGGGGAGCATGTTCAAAAGTCGGGGCACCACCACCGAAACAGCCCTTCTCTGGGTATCTACCCTCCTAATTTCCTTCAAAGAAGGACTTCTGCTTCAGATCTCTAGGGCTGGTTGGGCCCATAGGGAAAAAGGCGCTCCTTCAGGTATCCAGAACCCAAGCCATTTAGAGCTTTATAGGTCATTACCAGCACTTTAAATTGGGCCTGGACTTCAATTGGCAGCCAGTGTAGACATAGGACCTGTGTGATATGGGAGTATCTGCCGGTCCCTGTTAATAACCTGGCAGTTCTATTCCAGACTTTAGAAAGAAAGGGTTTTTCAATAAACCCCATGTACCTGAAATTCTGGAATCTAAGTTTCAGTGAGTGAATGCTATGGGGGAGAAATTGTATCATTTCCATTTTCCCCCACCATTTTATTCGGAAATAAAATTATGAATTATTATTAATTCCATGTATATCCTGCCTCTCTTCTTCTGTGGTTTACACTGGTCCAGAGTCACCCATGTAAGCTTATAGATAATCCAGGACTAGAATCCAGATCTCCCAGGTCCCCAGTCCAACACCAACCACCAAGCCACACTAGCTCTCAGATTCTTATCAATAATGCACCCGAATTAAATTTAACATAATCTGACCATTCACATTCAAGAAGATGATCAGGAAGATCCTGACATTGCAGTAGTGGCTGATGTTATTCTTGCTGTGCTGGATGTGAGCAGGAAGGTGGCTGGAATGCAGATTCCTCCTCCAAGGTCTGAGGGCTACCTCCAGCATCAGATTTGGGAATCCAAATTATTCTATGCCCCTTTCCTCCAACACTCTCAAGGGACCATAGGATTGCTCCTTGAATTGCACAATTGCAATTGTGTGCAAGCAATTGCAAAGCTTGCACACAACAGTCAGTAATGCACACAAAATGTATGTGTGATAGAAATACACATGTGGATGAGTTTTATGCATACCTTTTCTTCAAAATCTCACTGTTTAGGACAAACTGAACTTACAGTTGGAAAAATGACAAGCTGAGAGAAACTGAAATTGACAGGTACACTCAGATCAGGATGGACAAGTAATGTGACTGGCTTTGAGGCTGCGTCTGTGTTTGTTGCCCAGGTTAGCTGCTCAAGAGAGAATAAATTAATGGCAAACATGGGGAAACGATTAGACTCTGAGTACTGAAATGGCACGAGAAACATTGAATTCAGTGGGGACAGCTAGTAATTTTGAGGCAGGAGACCTTGTGAGAGGACAAAGTGCCATGTAATTACTAATGCAGTCTTCCAATTAAACGACTCAGTGCAGGAGTGGAGAACAAGACCGCACAGGAGGGCAAATTGTTATTGCCTTTCCCTTTTCTTTTATTCTCCTCTTTCTTCTTCTTGCTCAGTTCGCTGTCTGAACTGAATATCTAATGGTCACGCAATTGCACTTCCATTGCTGCCATTTCTCGAAGGTTAATAAGAAGCAGCAGTTCAGCAAAAGTCATCAGATCTGACGTTTGAACTTTTTAAGATTTTTCCCTTTTTGGCTACAGTTTATAATATATGTATAAGTGGAATATTACAGTTGCATAGACCGTGTGTATATGCATTTGCTGCCAGAATTGGGCAATTTCATCTGAGGTAGCCAATGTGTCATGCTCGTTAGCTGGTGTATTTAATTGCTTCATATGTGGTTCAGTTCACCTGCAGGCTAATGGCTATGGGATTCTAATGGTCCAAAGTGAGATGTATAAGCTGCACTCACATTTGCAAAGCTTTTTAGTTATGAAGGCAGTGGGGGTGGGGGGGGACCTTCTGTGCAGAGAGGAAAGAGAATTATAACAGCCATTTGGCTACATGGAGTCCTACTCTCAAACAGCCATCGACACATCTGTGTCTGCTGCACTTTACCAAAGCTCATACACAGACCTTATGCATTTATACTTATGTATCCATTTTACTCTTTCCCATATTTGAATTAAAAACAAAACTCTTCATTTTTTTTCTCTGCAGCACATGAAAAGCTTTATGTAGTTTGGTAAATTCTTACCAAAATGAAACTGAAATGAAATTCTGTCCCAGCCAGATTTAACAGAGAGAGCTATTCTTGACATGAAAAGGAACACAGTGTCTCTATGCTTCACTTTTCATCACCATTAGATTTTTTCGATCACAAGATGTATTTCCCTCTATGAATGAATTTTGGCAAATTCTTACCAAAAATGAACTGAACCTAAATTCTCCCCATCTGTATTTTACATATTCAGCAGGTGCAGCTATTTCTGGCATGTAGATGACCATGTGTTTTCCCACTATGTAGACATTAGTGATGATGGACCTATCGAAATAAAAGAAGTTGCACCCCTAAGTAATTCATAACATAGATGAATAATTCGGGATTCAAACCTGGACTTTTCTGATCCAAGTATTCAAAGACCTATGCCAGAAGGAGGAATCTGTCAATTGCAATTGCTCCCACATTTGTTTTGTCAATTTCTCAAGTTCTTTTTGTCCTGAATATGCAGAACTTGGCAATTTCAAATTAGTCCATGTTGAGCCAATCTGAACTGAAAGTCTCACTCATCACCCATGTTGCTGATTTGGTTCAAAAAAACCCTTTATCACAATTTAGTCATAGTGTGTTCACTCTTATTTAGGTTTTTCTGACATCACTGGGTCTTAGCTTCTCATAAATGTACTTTAGATACAGCTAAAAATCCTTCGCCACCATGGTTTGATAGTACAAAGCTGTAGTGGGGCTTGAGAATCAGGGTAAGTTATATATTTATTATGTGTAGTTGTGTCCCATGTTTATTTGGGAAGCTCAGACTGGTCTCTCACCTGTGAAACTCTATGCCTGCTAGCCAATAGACTAGCTTCTTCTAGAGTAGAGATGGGCCAAATATGGTCCTCCATCCTTCACTATTTGCTCTGCTAAGGGGCTGATGAGGTCCAAACAGTAATTAAGGACCACATGTTCCTCACCTCTGATTTGAAGCACAACATTGCCAAGAATGGCCCTTTAGCCTTTCCCCAGTTGGGAATGTGATGGGCAGTTGCTCTTGACATGCACTCCTAGGTAATGCTGATCTGGAACCTGAGACAGAGGAAGAAGAGGAGAAGACAGAGGGGCTTGGGAATGTGGGGCTTCAAACTTTGAGGTGGGAGAAGTGGAGGAGCTTATTTCAAGGTCTCTCCCTCTAGATAGAGAGGCAAGCTCTGGGAATAACCAATGTGTAGAACTGTTGGAAAGGAGCATAGGAGAGGAGTTTGCAGAGTCAGATGAAGCTGGTATGACTCGTGACCCCACAATGTGGCATTGGGAGTGGAGAGCTGGACAACTAGAAGGTTGGTGTATGGAGAAAAGTCATGTTCACTTCCAAAAGGATCCTCCCAGAAGGATGGGGCTCAGACATGCTCACATGGAGAGTTGCCAGGAATAACTGCTAGCTTTGGTTCAACAATCTCTCTGTGCATGCTCAAAGATTCATTCTGTGGTGACTGAGTTTATCTGGAATACTTTGGTGAACAAAGAGACTTTGGAAAGGAACAATCTGATGCCTTGAATGTGTGAAGGGAGAAAAACTGAGCTCATAACACATCCCTTACTAAACCTGCTTGTATAACATGGCATCCATCTTTATGCTAAATTGCTATGTTGAAGATTTGCTGTTAACAGAGACCTTCTTCCAAGGTTTATGGAATTCTACAAAATGTAGAAGTAAAAATTTGAGTGTGTTAATATGTGTGCAGCATATAGGTCTCCTCAGCAGTATGGCATCTTGCCAAGATGCACACAGGCTATGCCATGGTTCTTATTTAGAGACTAGAGAAATGCCTTCTCATTTTTTTCTTTCTATAGCAAATATGAATGCTTTGAGGTATTTATTCAGTAGAGTTTAGCCATGGGCACAAATAGTTCATTACAAATATGGAAATAACATTTTAATTAGTTCTTATGACTGTGTGAGGTGTTTTGCACTGCAGTTATCGTAATTACTAGCAGCAAAATTCATCGAGTAATGGCCATATGTGTATTTTTCTATAATTGCCATTATTATTTAATCAGCTTCTAAAAATAGCATCCTGACTATTCAGACTGTGTATTCATTAAAGACACTTTCCTGTTTTTGAAAGACACCCCCCCCCCCAATTCACACAACCATCCAACTTCACAAAGATATCTAGAATTTTACAGATGGGAAGACTTCGGTTTCACCAAAATGTGCCTGAACCAAAGCATCTTATCCAAATGTGTTTATTTTTGAGAATGTCAGGCAGTACTTCCTGGTTTTGCCTTTTTAAAAAACACATTTTATGCACATGCCCATCTTGTTTTTGTACTATTCTTCTGAACATTTCCCCCTTTTCTTATTTCTGCTCACCATTCTTCTCATTTAGCTTGTCTTGTATCCAGCTTGTTAGGGGTTGGAGCTTGTAAGGGAAGAGACAGAGAATAAATTAGACTGTCATGTGGACACTGTAAGTTAGGCCTGGTCAAGAAGTTCAGGTTAAGGTCAATCAGGTTATAACAAGTAAGGACAGGTCAAGATACAGCTGATGGTTGCTGTAGCATTGTAGAGTCAGGCAAGCAACAATTAGGACCATGGATAGTTCCCAAGGAGCTAGAGCAGCTGGGTCTTCTAGTGACTCCAGCCTGGCTGGATGCATACTGCAATTCTTAGGCCAAGAGACTGTGAAATTTCATGGTCCTGCTTTTTGGAGTGAGAGGTTGCTGGAAAAGCTAAGGAAGATACTGCAGGTGGTGTCAAAATCAGACATTCTGTGACCTGTCTAGATCTCTGGGTCAAGTTAGGCCCTGGAAGCAGTGGATTTGAACATTGCTCTTTTGATCTGTTTGCCCATGGTTGCTTCTATTTTATGGAGGTATATCCTGTCCATTAGAAAGTATTGCAACAGTGCAGAAAAAGGAGAACACAGTAAAAATATCAGGGAAAACCATAACAATATATATATATATATATATATATATATATATATATATATATATATA